>NW_022758155.1:0-829 GCF_011630105.1 Anneissia japonica
AATCTTAAATATTTTACATTTTATCAGCAATCTATCAGAAATACGGGGATTGGTTATACTGCAAAACCTTCTGAACCCCTGCAATACTAAAACAGGGATCCAACAGGCAGTGGATAGTCCATTTTGATTTAGTGTAGATGTTTTTTACATATTTTTATTCTTTTTATTTTGTATGATTCATATGTTATATTTTCCACAGAAAAATAAATGAATGTCTGAACTGATATTTCATGGGTTTCATATTACTTTCTGTACAAAACAGATATCATAAGTCATCTATTGTCCGACTGTGTGTGATAATGTCTCCAAATTCTAAACCGTAACATAGGCTATGGGCCTCCCTTGACACTTCACATCAAAGGGCCTGTTTGCACGGCTTCCTCCTCATCCTCATCTTCTTCTTCTTCATCATAATTATTAATTGTCCATAGCAAAGTAGGGAAAAACTATGAATTCAGAGTGTATTCAATAATAGACGTCTCATAATGCACAAAGTTCAAAGAATCTAGAAAACAAATTCGGCCTAAGACTCCCCCACCCCATATCTAAAATTTGTCTTCCAGCGACAAAACAAGCTAGCTCTCTTCTCCTGACCCCAATAGCAATGGTAAGAGAAGTGCTTAAAAAAGGTATATTTACAGTATATTTATTTATAGAAAATAATGTTGCATACTATAACTATCAGGAATAAATATACAGATAAAGGCATGTATTTTTGTCTTGGCTTGGTACGGTAATTTAGTGAAGAAATGAATATATGTCCTAGGCAAGTGTATGGAACCTTTAGTCTGATTTTCTGCAAAAGCTCGCTATGTGTAGTAATTGACCT
>NW_022758156.1:0-651 GCF_011630105.1 Anneissia japonica
GCTTATTTTAATATTAATATAGGGCACACGCGTGTGTTTGGAACTAAATATAAGCATTTTCATCTTGGTTTTATTTATTACAATTCATAGGCCTATTCTTTCACCATCATTACACATTGAGGCCTTTCTTTTAGGTAAAACGATCTATCTTAAATTTTCTTTGTCAAGTTTTGGGACTATTATGTTTTTAAATAACTTAGAAGGCAAAGGAGGGCAAGCACAAGCTCCAACCCTAACAAATGCGCGCGAAGCGCTTGAAAAATTTTTTTTGTGCTTTTAATTCTAATTTCGTCGGAATTGATCAAAACTCCCTAATTGTGCAATTTTTAGAAGAAATTGGCCTACCTCAACAAGAAATGCTCTTATGTTATATATGGCCACACTCGTTTTTTTTTAAAACTGAATATAAGTATTTTCCTTATGGCTTTATTTATTACAAACATATTCTTTCAACATCATTACACATTAAGGCCCTTTTTTAATAGGTTAAACGATCTATCTTAAATTTCTTTCTTGAGTTTGGGACTATGTGTTATAACTTAGAAGGCAAAGGTGAGCAAGCACAAGCTTTAACATAAAAAATGCACGCGAAGCGCGCGAAAAATGTTTGTTTTTTAAATTCTAATTTCGTTGGAATTGATCAAAACTCCC
>NW_022758157.1:0-767 GCF_011630105.1 Anneissia japonica
GTCAGAAGAGACAGACTATTGCAGAAGAGCCAATACCATTGCGATTTTTTCCTGCAATTTGAGACCACTGGCAATTAAGCAGCAGTTGGCAAGATAATAACTCACAGATGCTCTTGAAAAATTATGCGTATGCGCGTATGTATGTGTATATATGCATATAATATAATATGTATATAATAATATGTATATAATAATATATGTATAACAGGGCTCAAAATTTCAAAATAGATTTTTATATACATTTCTAAAAAAAATCATATGTAGAAAATGTCCAAATTATTTAAAAAAAATGTCATTTTGGAGCCTAATTTACATTAAAACTTGACTAATGCTATGCTAAACCTGATAAATATGATCAATTTGAGCAAAAACTAAATTTGATTTGCATTGCTCAACTGAAATCATGTGCAGAGCAAAAAACATTTTAATTACCATTTTTCATTGTTATAATGTACCGTAGTTCATAAACTAAACATTTTTTCTTTGTCAAACTGAATTGGTCTTTCAATAATTTAATGTAATTCCTCATTGCAAAAGGGAATGTGAAATAAAACATAGTGTACAGATAACATTCAGTTAGGGGTACTTACCAATGCAAATTTCATAGAAATTGCATTTGTTATACCAAAGATGTAATTTTCAGGATAGCATGTTTCGGAGAATTCGATTAACGATAACATAGGTTTCGGAGGATTCAAACATGTGAATATAATATATATCTAAGCTCATTATTCAGATAAAATTTAAAAAAAAAAAAATTGTATTAT
>NW_022758158.1:0-579 GCF_011630105.1 Anneissia japonica
ACTTTCAATGGAGTAGTGTTTGTTTCAGCCTATCTCACTTTGCCTAACCCTAACCCTAACCCTAAACCTAAATCTAACCCTAACTCTAACCCTAACACTAACCCTAACCCTAACCTAACAAAAAAAAATTACATTTTTGACTCAACTTTTTAACATTGTCACTTTTTGCACAAAAGTGCTTATCTCGCCGAGTTGAGCACTTAGTGCAAATTTCTGACTTTCCGCCATATTTCGAGTACTTTTCCGAAAAACTTCAAACTTTCAATGGAATAGTCTTTGTTTCAGCCTATCTCACTTTACCTAACCCTAACCCTAACTCTAACCCTAACCCTAACCCTATCTCTAACCCTAACACTAACCCTAACACAAGCCCTAACCTAAGAAAAAAAAATTACATTTTTGACTCAACTTTTTAACATTGTCCCTTTTTGCACAAAAGTGCTTATCTCGCCGAGTTGAGCAATTAGTGCAAATTTTTGACTTTCCGCCATATTTCGAGTATTTTCCAAAAAACTTCAAACTTTCAATGGAATAGTGTTTGTTTCAGCCTATCTCACTTTGCCTAACCCTAACCCTAAC
>NW_022758159.1:0-989 GCF_011630105.1 Anneissia japonica
AATCAAATTTTAGTATGATACTGTACATGTAATTAAAAAACCCAATAATATACGTCGTATAATATCCTCGTATACTAGTTTAATAATGCATATAACTTGGTTATCAGTTGCAGTCAGTTTTAACTTATTTATTCCGAGGGGTATAATTGATCCACTTTAATGTGTGAGAGAGAACGAAGTAATTTCTAAATGTTGGATAAATAAAGCCTATAATATCTAATTGTCTTTTTCTGGAAATGATATGATATGATATGATAATATGATGGTATATAATATGATATGATGATATGATGTATTATAATGTTAATTATTATTATGATGATACTGATATGATATGGCATGATTATGATATTATATGATAATTATATTGCAATAACATTTAATGATAATAAAATGTTAGACTTATATAGTGCTGCATGTCAAAAGGCCTCTTAAGCGCTTCACAATCCGGTCAATGGATCAAGCACATTATGGAACACACACTCAGCTAGCTCTGGGGAGAATTCCATAATGTTGCAGCTGTATAATCAGTGCATTTTGTGTTTAAACCTACCAGGTACCCACTTTTACTCCGGGGTGGAGAGAGACAACCTTAGGTGTAGTGCCTTGTGAACACAAGAGAAATGCACAGCGATTGATTGAACCTCCGACTTGAAGGTTGATAAGGCGAACTGCAACCGCTGCGCCAAACTGCTTTTTATATAATACAATGCAATACATTACAATTTACAATTCAATATATTACAAAATAATAATTAAAAAAATTGCAGTACATTAACACTTCTTAACTTCTACTGATTTATGTCTATCAGCACGGTAACATCCCAGAAGCCAGATGTATTATCTTTACTCGGTGGTATTCGGAAAGACAACGATGGTAAAATCGTAGGAGCAGTAGCAGCGGCTGTAACATATGGCCTGAAAGACAATGGTTTTTTGGATGAAAGTGTGGGGAAATATGTGAGCTTGCGTTTTTATTTTCCTTTCTT
>NW_022758160.1:0-667 GCF_011630105.1 Anneissia japonica
TCTCCTTATCTCCTCTCTCATCTTAGAAGTCCTATAAACGTGCTGCCTCATTCCCAGTATCTATGCTGTGTTTGATTAAATCTGTACGACTGTAATCCCTGTATGTTTTGCTGAAAATATCATGATAATCATCTAGTAGTTTGAGGACCTTATCTTTTTCTTCCTCTGTTATTTAAGTTTTTAGAGGGAATATCAAAAGATAAATGTGATGAAGGTCCTGTCGATGGACTAGAAGTTGAAGTAACCACTTCACTAATATAATACTCATCCTCCTTCCTATCACAAGCAGAGTAAAACTGACCTAGGGGCATTTCCTAACGAGTTGGATTAATCAACAAAATAGGTATTATCCTGTTGTCTACAGTAGCAACTGTCCTTCC
Source organism: Anneissia japonica (assembly GCF_011630105.1). Taxonomy (NCBI): domain Eukaryota; kingdom Metazoa; phylum Echinodermata; class Crinoidea; order Comatulida; family Comatulidae; genus Anneissia; species Anneissia japonica. The sequence continues at coordinate 381 of NW_022758160.1, forward strand.
ACAAATAATAGGCATATTCTTATCAGGCTCCATTACACCTTCGTATCCATGAGGGACAGAAATACATTCAGGGGCTGACACTTTGCATCAACAGCCATTTCCACACCTGCTGGAACAACCAATGCTCGTGGTAAAACAACATACAAGTATGTACAGTAAAGCGAATTGTCGGTCAGTACGGAATGTATCAGCAATCTTAATAACTCCAGTTTTCAAATCAACAACTGCCCCATTTGACATAAGAAAATTCCAACCCAATATCATGGGTCTCTCCATACTATTTGAGA
>NW_022758161.1:0-1405 GCF_011630105.1 Anneissia japonica
TTAATCTATCGTCAGACTTAGTAGCAACAACCATTTGACTCACCCATTGTGTTGGGTGGTCTGGTACTACTTTTTCAATCACCCCTCTTTGTTCCATCTTAATTAACTCTGATTTCACCTGTTGTTTAATCGAGTGAGGGATTCTCCTAGCTGGAAGTACTGTAGGTTCAATACTTTCATCAATGTACAGGGTTGTTTCCCCTGGCAAACCTCCTAAGTCACCATTAGATACATCCTTATATTTACACTCCACATTTGCTTTCCCTATTTGAGAAATTTTCTTGAACTCATGTTCATTGATGGTGATTAAATTCATGTATTTACATGCATTACAACCTAGCTCTTATACACATCTAGATGTGTATAAGAGACAGTTTACATGCATTACAACCTAGTATCGGTTGGAGGTCAGCTTGATCTACTACTTTAAAGTCTACCCAATATTTATTCTTATTTTTGGGGTTTCTCAGCTTAACATGGACTTTGCCAATTACATTTACCTTTGCCATATTCCACATTTTCAACACGGTATTATCAGGCTTTTTAGGTAAATAGTTCTTAGGAATAATGTTCACTTCAGCACCATTATCCAACTGAAGGTCAATAGGTCGTCCTTCCAATGTCATACGCGCATAGACTGCAGATGAATTTATGCTGGCTGTGACTGCACCAATTGTGTATTCATTTTCTTCATCTGATGAAGAATGTGTGATTTGTCTCACTGCACGCTGCTTAGGTTTTGTTGATTTTATCAGTTTAGTTTTACAAACAGCTGCGAAATGATTAGGCTTATCACACTTGCTACATGTACGTCCCATTGCAGGGCACTGCTCATGGTTTGCACTGTATCCACACCTATTACATTTTGTTGTAGACGAGTCTCGTTTATTCCCTTTGTAAGTTGGGGGCGCTGTTTTATTTTTGTGAGTCTTGTTCACATGCTTTATTTTGTGCACATGTGCTTCGCCTCCTCCCATGACTTTGAGACTTTCCTGGGAGGTCTCGTAATTAAGGGCAATGCTAATCGCTTTTTCGAGTGTCAACTCGTCCCCTGCGTCTAGACATTTTTCTCTTACTTTATGCTCTTTAGTCTTGACTACTATGGCATCCCTAAGCATTCTATCCTCGTCGTCGTATTCACAACGCTTTACGAGGACTCGTAAATCCGTTAAGAATTTATTGAAGGGCTCACCTTCTCTTTGTGCTCGGCCGTGAAATTCTACGGTTGCTTTTATGACGTTCTTTTTCGGCCTAACATATCGTTCGAATCTATCGAAAACGCCTGTCAATGTTTCGTTTTCAGCTGGTGTGGCTGGCTGATTGTCTTGGCCTGCTACACTTGGCGCCCAGTCTAATGTTTCAAATATTTCTCTGCCACGGTCACCCATATAAGTCATTAGATAAT
>NW_022758162.1:0-633 GCF_011630105.1 Anneissia japonica
CACAAATATTACTATACCTATCAGGAACAGTTGTGAAAATTAGATCAAGTATATTATCACAATTTTTTCTTGAAGGTATAGAATTTAATTGTGAGAGAAAATTCCTATTAATACAGTCACAAAAGTCTATTTCGGATTGAGAAATATTAGGCAAGTTAGTAAATGAGCAACCCTTGATTGCCGGTAGATTAAAGTCACCCAGTATGTGTATTTGATGGTAGATATTGTGTAAGGTATCCAACGTTGATTCAAAGTTATTTACGAAATTCCTTGTCACACCAGATGGTGAGCGATAACACAAGACCAAAGCCATTTTTTCACATTTGTTTGGCCTGAGTTCAACAACCATAATCTCATCATCAGGTTCATGTTCGAAGCGCCGCATAGACAGTAAAGAATTTCGCACGAAGTAGAGAAGACCACCACCGCGTTTATTAACTCTATCTTTACGATAGAAATCATATCCAGCTTTTGGAATTTCATTATCACTGATGAGATCGTTGAGCCAGGTCTCGGTTACAGCTATACAATCATATCGGCCAGTAGATAGGATGAATTGTAGATCACAGAATTTATTTATTCTCTTATTAACTGTCTTGCTACTTCTGGCATTTAAGTACAGAAATTTCAATT
>NW_022758163.1:0-612 GCF_011630105.1 Anneissia japonica
TATTTGAGTACATATGTATATATAGTAATAATAAAAGTGTGAAAAAAGATAAGGAAGTGATAATGAAGAAAGAATAGATTCAACTTTTTGAAAACTTTTTAAAATCAAAGATAAGCTTTATATTTCCGCACTCATTGAAATTAACTGCGTGGCTGCGTGGGTGTGTCCACTTCATCTTGGCTCCACGCCGTAGATATTTAAAGTAGGCCTAATTATATTTAATTCTCTCACTCAATGTGAAAATTTGCTTACCTTCCCGTTCCAATTCCTAGATTATGTCGTCATCGGTTTAATCTTGGGTGATAAACAAAATAAACCAGAAATCTGGTTCGAATTATGTGTTGTTCTACCTTCATTAGTTCGATAAGACAAAGTTGTTACGAACTTGGTCCAACGTTCATGGGCTACTCCCAATATATACCGTAGGTCTATATGTCTACATCATAAAATTATATTCTATATTTTTATTACCGTACTGTATAATGAATAATTCCTGTTTCTCGTTGGAAGTCAAATTTTAACATTGGAATAGGCCCATATTTTTATTATCAAATAATTCTCAATAATTCAACCTTTTTAGACGTATGTTAAACTCTACTTTGTCAAACAAAA
>NW_022758164.1:0-599 GCF_011630105.1 Anneissia japonica
TAAAATTTGAGTTGCTAAACGTTAATGATAACATGGTGCATGTCGTAACATATTCCAAAATTACCAAAGTTTTCGGATGTTTCTGGTGACGATTTAGGCAAGTTACCGATGAACGAATGACACAAATTGGCGTCATCACTCCTGTAGAAGAGGCAATAACATGGGTGTCATCAATGGTTGCAACAAGAAAAAAGAAGACTGAAAAAATTAGATTGTGCATAGATCCAAGAGATTTAAATGGTGCTCTGAAGAGACCCCATCAACCAATGAAAACTGTTGAGGAAATAACTAGAAATTAAGCCAATGCCACAGTATTTACGGTCTTAGAAGTTAAAATTTTTTTTTGGCAGGTACCTTTAGATGAAGAATCTTCAAAGTTGACTACGTTCAACACTCCCCTTGGCCGATACAGGTATCTTAGAATGTTATACATAACATTCAACTGTATTATTTATATATTTATTTATATATTTTTTAAATATTTATTTATATATATATATTTTTTTATATATAATGTATTTATTTATATATATTTATATTTATTGTATATTTATATATATATATATATTTATTTGTATATTCAGTTATATATATGTATA
>NW_022758165.1:0-1286 GCF_011630105.1 Anneissia japonica
TCAAATGAACTAGCACAGGTCCAGAATAGTGATATGGAAAAGGACTTAGGCTTAGGCCTAGCACACTCTCATCCAGAAAATCGAGTCCATGCTGTAAGTACCAAAAGACAGAACAGTAAAACTTTTCGCCCTAATAATAAAGGAAATGGAAACAGTGCTAGGAGCGGTTCTGTTCATGGAAGGAAAAAATGCTTTGGCTGCGGTAGGTCATATCCACACCCAAGAGGCCCAAAGTCCTGTCCAGCATTTGGAAAGAAATATCACGACTGCGGTAGAGTGAACCATTTTGCCAAGTATTGCCGACAGACCAAGGTAGCTCATGAAATAAGCTGTTATGGACATGATCAGGACAATATTAATGTCAATAGAAGTGATAACATTAGCAGTGATGAATATGTCTTTTCAGTTAGTAGTAGTGGTAAAGTTATTCATAATGTTGTTAGTCCAAAGTTTGAGATAGTATTTAGAAATGCTAACGTTAGTTTAGTTATGACTGCTGATACTGCAGCTTCATGCAACATTATTGATGAGTGTACGTTTAGTAGTAAATTCAGTGGTGTGTTGTTAAACACTAACACGAACAATGTACATGCCTATGGTGGAACAACCCTTAAGGTAAAAGGAATTTTCACTGATACTATCTTGTGTAAAACTAATGATAATGTTACTTTCACAGACACATTCTATGTTGTAGAAGGCCAATGTGGATGCTTGTTAAGCAATAGGGCTAGCCAGAATTTAAAACTGGTAGCGGTTAAACAATATGTTAATGTGGTATTAGAAAGTAGTGATGTGGTTAAGAAATACCAAAATGTGTTCAACAGGATTGGGCAACTTAAGAATTCTGAAGTCAAGTTGCACATTGACGAGAGTGTACCCCCAGTAGCCCAGCGCCACAGGCGTATCCCATATCACATGAGGAAAATGGTTGAAAATGAATTGTTAGAGTTAGAACGTAATGATATCATTGAAAGAGTGGATGGTCCCACTCCGTGGGTTTCTCCTATAGTTGTAGTCCCGAAACCCAAACGGGAAGGGGAGGTATGAATTTGCGTTGACATGCGGCAGGCTAACCAGGCAATAATGCTCGAAAGACACCCTTCACCGACCGTAAATGACATTGTCGCGAAACTAAATGGCGCAAAGGTGTTTAGTAAAATTGACTTAAAAGCAGGCTACCATCAGCTTATGCTCAGTAAAGAATCGCGTTATATCACAACATTCTCCACCCATGTTGGGTTGTGGCGATACAAGCGTCTGAATTTCGGCATATCGAGCGCGAGTGA
>NW_022758166.1:0-1317 GCF_011630105.1 Anneissia japonica
ATATCATTTTTCTTTTATTTGTATTCCTTACGTTGGAATGCTTGCAGTACCATTACAACTAATAATATTCCGAAAGAGGCTTTAAGTTTTTTGACCCAACAAACAAAATGCAAACGAAATTGTATATAAAATAGGTTTTTCTGTGTATGTCTATTTAAAATATAATAATTCATAAATATTTAAACCATGAGATTAAAAAACGTGTACATTTACACGTCAAATCAAATCAAATTCAAATCAATACAATACAATAAAATTCATTGATTTATTTTACTTTATATTATTATTATGTATTTATTTATTTACTTTCATAATTGGTTGGTTTAGGCCTAAAAACAAATATCTGGTGAAATGTAATGTGTGAAAATTTGACGAGCAACATAATCGAAAAAAACGATTGGTTTTATAGACCAATGTTATCGTGTCCAAATTTCCACCGCAGTGGCGGCTCTAGGATAAAATGTATGGGGTGGGGGAGCTAAGATGTCGGACTGGGGGAAGGGGCTAAGTATTTATGGGTGTAACTATAGCTCGCAGCTTAATCTGGGGGGCCGAAGGACTGAGCCGGGGTGGGTATGGGAGGGGGGTGTCCCCTCCTCCCAAAACGAGATTTAAAAAAAATCGGGACTTCTAGATGGCCAAAAATGGCACTGTCAGCCTTGGCAGGCTTGGCGTAGGTAGTAGGCCTACAGTACTCGGATAGGAAAACTAGGCCCTTTTTTTTTTAATCAAGCCCGACGTTCTTTGGCCGATGGGCGGGCTTGGTGGGGGTGGGGCTTACACAACGTTGATTGCAGGCTTAGTTGCATTTGTAGGCCTGTACTATTATCAGTCTTAGGCATACAAAATGACAGTAGAACCATTAAACATTGGTTGGTTTGAAGGTAGGCCTATTTGTGACCATTAACGAGCAACATAATTGACAAAAACGATTGTAGACTAATGTATCGTGTCCTAAGTTTTAAGAGGCCATGTAGACAGATCAAATCCAGAGCCTTTTCGCTCCATGATCAGACACCAATTATAGGGGTTATGTTATCATAACTTCTGTCTGACATCTAACTAGCGCTTTTCTTCCCGAAGCGTAAAAATAGTACAAATTCTCTTTGAAAAGTGCTGATATGTCAAAATTTGGTGTGACGATTAAGGTTAATTGTTATTAGACCACCGGTAGCTATGGCTCACACACACTATGTGCCCAGCCATTAATACATTACGGGTAACTTCCGACAGATTGTCTCTGTCGGTTTTACTGAATCAAAACAAATAACACGTCCATCTAAAGTACATTAAACTGAAGACTCCACTTAGGCCTAT
>NW_022758167.1:0-528 GCF_011630105.1 Anneissia japonica
CGAAAATCAAGCAAAAGTAAGAAAAATAGAATAACCAAATAAATTGTAAAAAAAACAAAAACAAATAAACAAACAAAAACAAAACGCTAGATTGCGTACCTTATACCTTAAGTGATGAATTCACCATTGTAAAATAATCGTTATTATTATCATTACCAATACAATACAATGCTCAATTCACTAGTAGTTGCCCCAGAGATTACGTCTTTGTCATCATTTTTAATATACTATTATTATAGTTAATTAATATATATTGCTATCATTGGTCTTTTCGTTATTATGGATATCTTCATATATAGAAGCATGTATGTATGTGTATGTATCGACATTTTTTATCAATATTATGGCTAGTATCTGTATAACATGTTTTGTTAAAATTCTATTGCTAGGTTCATTAATTTGTTGTGTCAGTAAAGTTGGCCTTACGATATATACGTACGTCAACGATTAATGCAGTCTGTATTTAAAAAAAAAATCATATCCGACCGTATGGCTAACGACAACATTAATTTCGTTTCCTTAAACGTA
>NW_022758168.1:0-1383 GCF_011630105.1 Anneissia japonica
GTTTCGGGTTCCTCTTCCGTTTCGTTGGACAAGGAAACGAGTTGGTTTTGGACACGAGAGGAACATGACTGCAGATCTACGTGTCGGATTTCCATATCGTTCAACGTCATCCGCGCGACGCACGCTTCCACGGACGGCGAACCTTCTGTGAGACCGACGTGCAGCCACGTGTCGACGTCCAGACTACTGTAATTGCCGTTGACCTTTCTCCACGGCTCCGGCATATCGTTGACCGTCAATCGAGCAGAATTCCCTATCCTGAGAACTTCGAAACGGTTCCAGGTGCCGGTGGCGATCGGACTCGAACTCTAGACGACCACCGGTCTGGATCCCATTTCGAAGGTTGCTCTCACTCTTCCGTCGTCGGCTATCCTCATGAACGCGTGATCGCGAAGTTCGTCTCCCAGAAAGAAAATCTGGCCGCCGTCGTTTCCTTTCTTCAATTTCATGTAGAACGAGATGCGCAGACTGTGGCGGACGTCCATGCTTTTGTGAGTCAGTGACACTCGGACGTCACGTTGCTTAAACGGAAGGACAGCATTTCGGGTACCATCATCGTTTCGTCCGTCATTTCTAGATTCGCGTTCGTCGCGCGCTCGTTGTTGTTGTCGACGGCGTCAGCGTCGTATTGGTGACATCTTTCCGTGGAGGGTGGCAGTTCCACGTCGACCGAATTCACTGTTATCCCTCGCATGCAGCCGACGATAGAGTTCATGCTCGCTGAGTGTCTGGAACCTACGGATATCGCACCCGAGAACATCGAGTCTCGATCGATCTCTGTTAGGGTGCCGGCAATCCCGTTCACGTCCATCCGTGCGAAGCCGCCGATCTTTCGAATGTCCACGTCGTACCAGACGCCCGTCTTCAGCGTTTTCGAGTTTCTCAGGATAGCTAACGTTCGCGAAACCAGCAACGTGACCACCATCTTCGAGTTGATCACGGACACGTGAACGTAGCTCTACTGCCAGTTCGCGTTCAGAACGTGGCTGGTTCCGGTTTTGTCTAATTTCAACGCGAACGAGATTTTTAGATCTCAGGAGGTGTGAAACGGTGGTACGTTGAAATTGAATTTGCTATCTTTTTCGAATCTGTACGTTCGGAGCTTTTTTTTCGCAGGAAAACGGGATCGAATACCGACAGATTGGCAGGGTTTCGCCGAGGAAGGCACTATCGCTATTCCGTTGACTGTAGGGTCTCTCAATCGACCGACGAACGACGGAGCGTTCGACGCTCCAAGCAACAGGGTACCCGTCGGCGCGACGAATCCCCCTCTCTGAATCCGGCTGACGAGCCCCTCGGTTCCGTTCACGTCGACGGGCAACGCCGAACCGTTCCATCGGACGTCGACGTCGTGCCAGATTCCGAGTTGCAGTTCCTCTTCGC
>NW_022758169.1:0-168 GCF_011630105.1 Anneissia japonica
CAATCTTCTATAATTAAAATCCCACTTTTACAAGCGAATGGAAAGAATAACAGTTACGCATGACTCATGAATTTTGTCTGTTCACTTTTCTAAGTGCGGTACGTATTTTCCGGACCAAAACCAAGTAAAAACGCAATTGTTTAAACATTTTGTAACCATCTCAGAAAC
>NW_022758169.1:193-1143 GCF_011630105.1 Anneissia japonica
CGATTTTATGGGTGCAACGACTATCAGAGGCTAAATTTATTGTGAAAACAATGTACTGAACGTTGTTGAAATTGGAAGCATGTATCCTTATTAGGCCAATATTTTTACAAACTCAAGAGTGCACAATTTCTAATATAAACGATTTATTCTTTTTGTATTATTATTATTATGACCCGTACGTATATACTATAGGTGTTTAATATTATCTACATACATAGGATTACTGTTTTTTTCTAATTTCACGGATATGATACCAAAAGTTTACAAACTCCAGTGTTACGTTGACGCAGTCTCGGAATGACGCCATAATAATCAGTGGCAGATTCAAGTGAGGCCGAGCCGGCCCTAATTTTTTCAAAATTATTTTTATTTAATGAAAAAAAAACAAAGGAAAATTAGAATTAGAATTTAGGTCTGAGAGTGCCATTTCCGGCAATCTAGAGGTGTCATAATCATAAATTTTCTTACCTCAGCCCCAACCATGGTGGGGCTGAGGTGGTAGTCCAGCTACACTCTCCATCTGTATAAGTCCCTCTCTGGGCCCAGCTCAATTTCAAATTAAAAAAAAAAATTTCGTATGGAAATAAATGTTAATTGCATTGCTTAAAATCAATTAAAATGCTATATGCGCCAGAGCTTCCGGGGCTTTATTTTTCATCTCGTCCCCCCACTTTCAGCCACGGATCGACGCCCTTGGGTCAGAGGCAGGTATTTAAACGTTTGTATGATACACTGAACATTTCGTGTCGAGAGAGTTGTTCCAGTTTAGTTTTTTCTTGATTGCTTGTCGTCGGATACTCTACATTTAAAACATATTTTAAGGGAAATTCTTTTGTCGTCTGAGGTTCTCCTTAACATTGTCAAATTTTATCTTTAGGGACAGTATTTTTTATTATGGAACTGTTTTCACCCTCTTCGTTGTCTTATGTTCCCCATGGCAACCCTTTCAC
>NW_022758170.1:0-749 GCF_011630105.1 Anneissia japonica
TTACAGGCGAAATTAACATATTATCGCCGACGATTCACAAACCTACTCTGTCTGCACAACCAACCCTTCTCCTCTTCAGTATTGACTCTTAGGAGCCTCATTCTATAGAGGAGGCTGCTAGCAACTAGGTAGGCATAGGCCTAGATGACAGACTTCCAAAACAAAAAGATAATCGTAACGAAAAAAAAAAAATAAAGAATCGTCCTCACTTTATCTTCTCGAAATAATACAGCACGTCACTGATTAATTAATTCCAAAGTTAGGTAAATATGATTATACAGTATATGATATTTACGATGATATGTTAAAATTCCATAATTGAATTGTGCTCATGAAAAGAATAATGAAAGAAAGTTTATGCAGCATCAGTGTTTTATAAAATGTTATAAAGCTATACGCGCGCACGCTGTTTGGTGACAACATGGCGCCCATGCGCCAAGTTGGCCAAACTCTCTCTATCTCATAGAGGTATAATAAGAATACTAGAGCGCTAACCGCAATGTATTCGATGTTCGAAATACGCAGAAGTGTGTGTGTGTACCATCCAAGATGGCTACCATAGATTTAGCCAATCAAATTTCGCTAAGCGCCATCGTTTGCAAATGCGCCCTCAATTTACTCAGAAAGTTCAGTACAGCCATAGAGCTATTAAACAACAAGAGTGCTGACAAGATGGCGGATCAATGCAGAGTTGTGTATGTGTACCATCCAAGATGGCTGCCGTAGAAAAGCGCCACCTTCAGGCTTAG
>NW_022758171.1:0-834 GCF_011630105.1 Anneissia japonica
GGTAAACTAATTATTTTGTTACAATTTGTAAACTGTTGAAATAATAGTGGTGGTCGGGAGCCTGAAGTCCTGGTCGGAAATGTTGAGTGCTGGACGGGCCCGTCCACCGCCGGCCATCCCTGGTAATATTTTATTGTTGATAAACATCTTACAAAAAATACAAGCATATTCTATGCAATATGACGGATGAGGTTGTTTACTTCTTTTTGCTACATTCTCCGTAGAATGGATCACATGGTCTCTGTACAATGTGGTATTTTTCCTTGTGTTCTTAGCGATTGATCGGGGCTTCACCCGACTAAAACGGTTTGCCCATTTTCTTGTTATTTGAGAACGTGGGTAAATGTATTTGAATTAAAATTGTATTCACTTTATGATGATTGAATATCGTACAAAAATAATATCTTTTTGATTTCGTGGTAATGATTTTATTTATCAGGGAATTCCACGTTCATGCATAGACCTGGGTAAGTTGTCAAGTGAGGTCTTTCAAAAAACGCGAGCAGAGTGAAAAGAATACACATATTTCCAGCTCATCATAATATCACTTTTATTTGAAAAGTTACACAATGATTTAATAATTTATTTAATGATAATGATTGAAATAAAATGCTACTGTACCAAGTTTCAAAAATACAATATAAACAGCAAAATTATAATTAAACAGCTACGAACGTAAAACTTTGTGCTTCAATCGTCTAGAGTCAACTGTTTACTAAAAATGTTTAGGTGACTATGCCCCCCAGGGTGGCCGTGGTCGCCTACACATAAAAAAATGATGTATCTTGTGTTTGTTTGATGGAATACAGTATGACCGACAAGTACAGTAAATCA
>NW_022758172.1:0-608 GCF_011630105.1 Anneissia japonica
TATTATCTACAACAACAACAGCTAGTACCTCCTGTTATAAAGTGTAGATAGGTACAGTTATACCATGGAGGTACCAAAGGCTAGAAAGAGGATAAACTATAGGCCAACTACTGGCTGAGGTCTTACCTAGGCCCCTCCTTAAACTAGGCCTAGGGTCATAGGCTGACACAACAGTCACGCTTCACATACTGACATGGACTGAAATTTTGGGGGGAAAATGGGACAAAATTGAAGCATGAAATGAAAAATAAAGCGCATAAGAGAAATATTAAATAAATAATATACCATTCCGGCGTTATTGAACTTGTCCAAACTATCATTGTAATGTAATTAATGTTAAATAATAATAATAATAATACATAATAATTTCAGCATTAATTACCTTTGGCCTAAGCCTTGTAATGAAGAACCTACAGATACTGTACTATTTACTAGGCCTATAAATAATAATCGCCCAAGGGGAATATCTATTGTGTTATTTCCCCTTAACGTCGTTTTTTTAATTGTCCTCTAATTCCTCCATTGTCTAAGTTCCCCTTAAGTTACAGGTAATAATAATAATTAATTAATAATAATAATAATCATTTCAGCATTAATTACCTTGGCCT
>NW_022758173.1:0-503 GCF_011630105.1 Anneissia japonica
TATTTCATCCGAACAATTTAAATTATTAAATGTAACTTATCTTTTAAATAAACTCTCTTACCCACCTCAGCTAAAGGGGGAACATAGATTAAGTGTTTAGTGCAAACAAAGGTACATGATTCAGGGGCGGATCCATGATTTGGAAGAGGGGGGTTCAAAACATTTCCAAAAATACCCAAAATGAAAGGGGGTCCGGGGGTCCTCCCCATGGAAAATTTCCCCCTTGAATCCGCCACTGTATGTGGAATCCTTTAACGCTCAGGTGACCTAGGGTTTTAAAACAAATACCGTATAGGCCTATACTCACGTATAAACGTGGATTAAAATAGCAAACTACGATCGAAAAAAGGGGGTCGTCTTATACGCACGACATTCAGATTTTAGATTTTTATATTCATGTTCGTCTTATGTGCGGATGTTCGTCTTATGTGCGGATCTTCCGTAAATCTGGTTTTCTACTAGGCGAATTTATTCACGCGACTCCAAAGCGTCGGCTTATGCAC
>NW_022758174.1:0-1160 GCF_011630105.1 Anneissia japonica
ACCTATATTGTATGTTTATTTGTATCGGATTTGATGTATGTGGAAAAAATTAAATAAACAAACAATAAACAATAATAATAATATTAATACTAATAATAATAATAATAATAGTTCAATGAGACTAATTAAAAATATTTTGCGTTCTGTTATGACAAATGCTCGTTTGGAAGGCCTCATGATGCTTGGAATACATCGCGATAGGGGAAGCAACCTCGACCTTGACATCGTGGTTGACAGATTTCTTGCAAAATTTCCAAAATGTGGAATTTCACTTTGAAGAAAGAGGATTTGAAAGTAAATTAGATGGTTACATTGCAAACTCTTTGTTTCTTGTTTTATTCAAAATGTTTTGGTTTTGGAAGCAGATTTCAACATTAGAAAACAGCCTACAAGAAGTCATATTCTAGTAGCTCGATGCCTATCAAGTAAGTAATAAAAATTTGCCATAATTCGCCAAATATCCGCGATTGCCAGGGGGTGAAGCCCCCTTGGAACCCCACCGCAGTGGCATAAGCAAGAATTTAGTCTAATGAAACTTGTTTATCATCTTGATACCTTCCGACGAAAATTGACCCTACCGTCGATGATCAGTTAAGGGGCGCTAATTCGCAAAATAAGGTGATTTTAGGTGATTTTTAACTACTTGACTGTGATTTGAAACCAGAGTCAGTAGGCCTATAATCTTAGGTAAGCATGTGGTTAACATCGATCGATCTAACGTGACGTTGTTATGTGGGTGTTTTATAGATTATTGAGAATGGTAATATCACCAAAAAAATAGATAAAATTACAGTTAAATGACCAACAAAGACAGCTGAAGACAATAGTTTGTTATTAGAAGTTATTTAGTATAACTTTATTGGGAAAATTAATCTCAAAATCGAGTTGGCGTCCCCGGCGTTGTTAGTGACGTCGTATGATTTGTGTGCTATTTTTACCAATTATTCCCTGAATAAAAAATAGTTGAGCCATGTAGTGCCTTGGAAATAAACTCAGAAACCCTGTAGTTTGTTGATTGTTTATTAGAGCGTCCCTTCGCTGGCAAAAATAGTTTTTTTGGCAGTTGCGTCCCCGGTGACATCGTGAGGGCATGGTAAAGGCTGGTTACGGTTTGGTGGCACATCGATTGAGTATTTTCATTCATCTGGCCATATATGTCA
>NW_022758175.1:0-2003 GCF_011630105.1 Anneissia japonica
CATTTCTTTTTTGTTTGCAGCATTTCTTTTTGTTTGCAGTGTGTCCCTTGTGGGCCATCGTAGAATTATATTAACAACTCTAGAATTTAAAACAAACATGACAGGAAAATTCACGGGTCGCTGTTTTGTAGTAGTTTTTACAATACTTTATCGTTAATCTCACATAGTACCGTATGTCTAGAAACAATGTAACCAAAAATTATGATGGAAAAGTAATTTGTTGTAGAATTGACCTATTTATTTATGATTCCAGAGTTATTTAATTACGAGTCGACCAGCCCTATGATGAAATTCCGTAATCGTTTTGTCTTTTTCCGTACGTCCGTACTTAGGGAAGATTTGCTGCGATGAGAAGAGACAAAGTTCAGAGTGAAGGCCTATATATTGAAATGAAAACCTTATTTAGCATCACTAAGTGACCATATACGATAATCAAAATAGGCCTACATATATATTTATAATAATCATAATCATATATATATTTTATTCCCCAACACAATTTGATTGATCATCTTTCAAGAGACAATGTAGGACAAACACTGACAAAAGTTAAAAGGAATCTCTGGTCATATGTACTATCAAGTATTGATACTGATGAAGATTTTGAATGGTGTTCTAAGTTTAACTATTTTGGTGATAAACTCAAAACAACTAGAGACAATATAATGCAGGAGCGTGGGGTGAACACAGGAAGAAATTTCGTAGAACTAGTGAACATCATGAGACTCATGAATCACACTGGAACTACAGAGGTGATTACAGATGCGTTGCGTGCTTTACGCTCCGAAAACAGTTTAACATACAATTTACTAGTGGAAAAATGGGCTGGGTATGACTTTTATCTCTATCTCGAGACTATCAAGAGCCACAGTCAGGAGGATATTAGGCTGGCTCTTGCAGTTCCAGTGGTCAGCATATTACCAATTATAGAGCCAGTTAAGGAGTTAGTACCAAAAGGGTACGGAGAAATGTTCAAGACACGTTTGTATAGATTCTTAGGCGATGCTTATACACATTTATTGGTACCGTTCCGAAGCAGAGGTTATGATCAACTTCTATATCGGCATCGGGATGCTCCTTTGCATTATTATGATTTAGGAGCTAAAATGGTTTTCCCCGACAACTACAGTGACCATGGCATAGGTGGTCAAATACTTGTAGTACAATATCACTATTTAATGGGGAACTACAAAGAATTGAAGAAGATGTGTGAATCTATACTTAGTACAGTTCAAAAAGCCAAAAACCGTAAGAATACTAGGCCATATATAGCGCAAAGAGTGAGAATATGTGACAACGGACGATTAAAAGGAATTAGAGAATACTGTCTATGTTAAACGTGACTATAACATCGAAAAGAACTATTTAGGCCTACAAACCTTCTATAGATTTCGCTGATTTTATTGTAGCTTGTTAATAAAATGCTAAATGCTAGGTCCATAAGTGCGATAAATTACGGTAGTCGGTACCGGACGTTATACCCTACACTTATTTTTATACCTCATGTACAAACTTTTATACCGCGTCGTTTGGGTACCGTCGCTTCGCTTGTTAATATAATTATATTGATTCGATTTAGGGCGTAGTTTGTTTTATATGGAAGGCCATATTGATTATTTTTTAAAACCAACTGAGATTTGCATGATTTTAAATACATCATAATATTTACGTATTTATACTGTACCAAATGCATTGTGATATTGGTAATTATTAGCGAACGTAACATTTATCTAATAAGTTTCGTTGAGACGCAAATGGCGTATCGTTATTTTAGACGCGTGACGTCACTTCTTGAGGTAAACAATCGACGGTGACAAGCGGCTAAAATCTGGTTATAAAACTGGCTTTTTTTTTACTTAAATCCCAGTTTTTGAAAGACGCAACATCAAGATAATGATCATCCCAATATATAAAGGACGGTATGAGTTTCGTTGAGGTGCTACTCTACAGATAATTCGAGAATACCAGGTTGGTTGAGACAGTGGTCGAGTTATATGGAAATT
>NW_022758176.1:0-2529 GCF_011630105.1 Anneissia japonica
AAATATGGGCACACAACAATTTTTTTATTAAAGAAAATTGAATAATCAGGACAAAGAAACCTGGGTAATTTTGTGTACAGTATGTTTGATAGCAGATGTTCATTTATTTCTGGTACATCTTTCCAGTTATCTCTTGTGTAATGTAATTTAACAGTTCAAAGTTTCTTCTTTAGACAAAAACAAACACACCCTTCTAAGCTGTCACATTTATTTTAATTTGGCCTATATTATCTTTTTAAATCTTACTTTTTAATTTTGAAACATCTTACTACAATGGATATACAGTATAAGAATGTCTCTGAAATCTTAAATTTGTCGACCATAGACAGACACAGTGTCAACAACAACATGTTTGTTGCTTTGGATTAGGAAGTGATCTTAATCTATTTGGTATAGATCCAGTCAAAATGTCGGTAATCTGTGGTAATTATTGACTGGCCTAAGCTTTCTCCAATCCCTTAAAATGTCAGTAAGCTGTGCTAATTACCGACTGGCCTACGCTTTCTCCATGCCCAGCTGTTGCTATGGTGTCCTGACAGGAAGCCATACCAGGAAATTGTCAAGTATTATTGTTATAAGACATTTATACCTAGCATACAGGTAGGGAGTTTGTTGGGGTTAGATAGTTTTGCAGTTCATGCAGAGTGGACATATAAATTAGCCAACTACTGTAGTCATTATAGTGTGAGTTCTGGCAGTAATGATCATTCATGTTGTCCACTGCTTTTGAGATGACAGTGTGTAAAATTATTAATGATCAATTTTAATATTTTATTTTATTTAAAGTTGTTTAGAAACATTGATAATATGGTCTGCAATACTAAATACCACAAGAAAAGTTTATTTTGATTACTAGTAAAGGGCATATCGTACTGGCTAACAAAAAGGGTTTCTGTGAACTGTTCTTTCAGAGAATGATTTCCTGAGGCACAAAAAAAAAAAGCCCAAATAAACAACAGACACTATTATCATACTGCACTGAATGAATTGTTCTATTACATATAGTACCGTTTCTATCTCAATTTCAGTGGAAACGCACATATGTACTTGCATCTTTTGGATTAAAAAAAACGAAGAGACAAATGCATCTATGTCGACAACCTATGACCCAGATCTAACAGTTAATATTTATTTGTTCTTTATTTCCAGTTTTCCCATCAAACTGCATGTTTGTTATGTTTGTATGCAGTTCACAATGTCAGTTGTCGTAGGCTCCCAGTGATTGTAGAATAGTGGTTTTGGTTTGACCTTGACCTTAGCGCAGTAAAAGGTTGTTATACAGTACTTTGTTCAGGTAGCAACTACATGGTATGGTGAAATCCTCTTGAGTTTTGGGACATTCTCAGAAAACAGATTTTCTAACAGTTTGACACATATGGTGACTCCTTTCTTTATATAACAATTAAAAAGATAAAACATGATATTTCAGATATTGCTTTATTTTAGCTGTCACCTTCAGCTCTGTGTTCTATGTTAGGCCATATAAAAAAAAATTCTAGTTTCTCAATCCATCCATTTTCTCTGCTTCACAAAATTTTTATTTTTATCTTTTGCAATTTCCTTTATTTTACAAAATATGCAAAAATCTGGCCAACTCACATCAGTAAATTTCCTTTCTTGATCGTTCATGTCTGTTTCCCATCGACCATCTCGGATTTGCCATCTCAGAGTAAAAAAAAGTGCCCGCATTCTGCATTTTTCAAACTGTTAGGACGAGAAACTTTTTTTTTTAACTTGGCCTTATTATTAAATCTAAGTCTAATGCAGCATAAATAAACTTTAAAGCAACATTCATTGAACGAGAATATTCCATACTTGGAAAATCATATTTAAACAAACAAGAAGAAGATGAAAATTCAAATATCATGTAGAAAAGTGTAGAATATCAATGTTAAAAAAAAAAAAAAAGGTTTTTGCGTGGGTAGTCTATTCAGCCAAAACTGATATTCTGCATTCTCAATATTCACAGAGCAATTGACAATAGTAAAAATAGAATCCATCTTAAACAAACAGTAATTAACTGTTTTGTTTTTTTTTTATATAAGAAATGCTTTTTAAAATAAAAGTAATATAAATGGAATTGAGTGATTTTCTTTAAATAAAGGAGCATTGATAACTCAAAAAGGACGACTTACACTTTTTTTTTTTTTTTTTAATAAGAACACATTTTATAAGAACACTGAGGCTGAAATTGCTTAAAAAATAAGAACAATATAAGAACAAATTGAGGCTGAGATAAATTTAAAATGAGATTTTTATTTAGAAAACTTAGGAAAACTAACAAATCTTATCTGTACCTTATGTGCAGTAGGTGTACAGTAATATATTGCTGTACAATAATAATTATCTGTCTTTGAAAAGTGTGTAAAATAAGAACAAAATAAGAATTTTGAACCCAAAATGGGCAAAAAATAAATAAAACCTACTGGTCCTTATTATATTACAATACAGCACAAAAAAAGACTATTAAAATTTAATTCTTCTTCTCCCATCCATCCAAATTCATCCCTCCTTGAATAATAGTGAATG
>NW_022758177.1:0-588 GCF_011630105.1 Anneissia japonica
AAGGTCCCCGACGGGGGACTGATATCCCTGAAGAGAAAAAAAGTGATCCAGGTGACGTAGGCCCCGAAAAATATGACAATTTAGGGGTTTAAAAAAGGCTTATTTATTCGATTTTAGAGTTTATAGTTGATTAATATGTACAAAATCGGCCAACATATATTTTTTTTCTCCCCGACGAATTGTTGTTTTTCTCCTAGACGGTCTAGCCCCACCCCCTGTAGCGCCGCCACTGGATACCAGGGCGAATAAACATAACTATCTGCGTGTTACCTTATCCAATATGGAAAAGCGTTTCTGTTATTGCACTAACAGGAGTGATGTTTTGCCCTACCTGACGTGTTCTTTCGTACCGAATACTCTGTACATTCCCTAATACTTGCGAAAAAAAATTGCCAATGATTCGGGTGGGAATCGAACCCAGAACTTCCAGATAATCGATTAAAGTTTAACATACTTTGTTTGAAGTCCTTGAAGTCGTAATTGTTCCATCAGGAGAGAACGATTCCGATTTTCCTTCAGCCATCCTTCTTGTATAGGCCTACCACTTACAAAATATGATTTTTTTTTTTTTTTTTTCCTTCATAAAAC
>NW_022758178.1:0-1430 GCF_011630105.1 Anneissia japonica
CAAGTCGGGCTGTGTTCCTATAGTAACTAGGCCTGGAGTGCCACCGTGTTTAACTTTTCTAAGCCGGGCTTTAACCATTGCGGGGGGTCTTGCATTGACTTCGGGTGATGAAATGACCAATCAGCATTCAATTACGTACGCTGTAAGCGAGCATACAATTCGCGAGCAATGTTTTGAAGCACGTTTTCTGGTTACGGTTCATTATTATGCAAATTCTCGCCTGGCTAAACCCGCTAGTCTCAACGCCCGGCAAAGTTAAGCCGGGCTTAACGTTGAGCCGGGCATAACTTTGAGCCAGGCTGAACGTTGAACCAGGCTTAACGTTGAGCCGGGCTTAACGTTAAGCCCGGCTTATCTCCAAGTCTAAACGTAGCCTATGTTTTGTTACTGTTGGCAATTAATTTGTTGGCTTTATGCTTTAAGCCAACAAATTAATTGCCACAACAAACAGTAACTAAATGCACAAATAAATAACCAGCAACCAGCAGTTAAAACAAAGGTTTTGACAATCAACGCTCGTCAGCCCGTTCACACTATTAAATTTTATTTGACAAAAACATGTGACATGCCTAAATATACTGGTATTGGTACAAATAGCCATCTTCTTCAAGACATTTGGCAGATATTGACTTGACATTGTCACTAGTAAGATACTGCTTTTAAAAACTATAAAATTTGAAGCAAACCAACAGCAACTCTGCCATTATCATAGTAGATGAAAATATAATGTAGTAATTAATATAAGATAATATTAAATATTTCGACATTATGTCATCATCAGGAATGATGACGACATAATTAATGTCGAAATATTTCAATATTTCAACATAAATTATGTCGTCATCTTATCTGAGATTAATCTGTGGACTTTTCGGTTTTTAATATAATGTAGGTAAAAATATATATGGCAAAGAAAAGCCAAACCAGTCACTCGTCGCAAATCCTGTTTTGGAGATAATGGCCAAAACATGCTGGAATTTCAAAATTTTGGAAATCTATTTTATTGCACTAAACTAACCTTTATATATCTATACATCATGCTATGCTGTTATTTTCCTCATTTTCAATGTTAAAACAACAATTTTTAAGGATTTGGTGATGGTTTCTGCCTAAGAAATGCCTGAAATCGCAAACCTTGAAGGCTTTCTCAAATATTGTTCTTTAAACAGCTGTATGTTTAAACTCGTGTAACTTCATAACGAAGTGTCGGATTTAAATGATTCTTTTACCATTTTGTAGCTCCCATTTTACTGTTAAACCCTGTATTAATAACTAAAAATTTTTCCGACCAGTGACTGGTTGGGCTTGTCTTTGCCACATATATATATGGTCATAACATCACATCATGACCATATATAGGCACATCATGTCTATATATGGGCATACAACAGTTTTTTTGCGTGCACATAGCATAATAGTAAAAATAACTC
>NW_022758179.1:0-581 GCF_011630105.1 Anneissia japonica
CAGTTACAATGTTTTGCCTCGGGACGGCCGAGTTGGCAAAGGGCCAGGTAGAACCCGATATACTCACACATAGGAATGATGACATCCTATAGTATAGTTTTAAGTAATTTCAAATCTAAACTTAAGGACATAAGTGAAGTGGTTTGGTACGATAGTGGGAAAGGTTTGGTTTCTCAACCTTCATGTCAGGTTTCAATTCGTCGCTGTGCATTTCACTTGTGGGAAAGGCACTTTATCTGCATTGCTTCTCTCCACCCAGAAGTACAAGTGAGTACGTGGTATGGTTAAATGTCAATAGGCTTTTTAAATCCAATGATATATTGTAATGATAATTACAAAGAGGAAACCTGGTCGCCAGCACACTCTGTCTTTACCTTTACCTTTTGGGTTATCTTAAGGGAATACTGCAGCCATACCAAATCATCTCAATGGCCCGAGATCACAGCAACTGGTGAAAACTTGTGGTCGTCTGCTCCACAGCCGACTGATGATGATGATGACGATGCGAAGCGCATAGAGCGCTATATAAGTCTACCATTATTATTATCATTATTAAAGATGATTGTCCCATGAAAAATACT
>NW_022758180.1:0-775 GCF_011630105.1 Anneissia japonica
ATTGATAAGCAATGGGGAGGACCATCCCTGGCGTTTGGACAACAATACAAATTGAATGTGGATGTTGGCTGATTTGAGGTGTGGAGTGGAATCACATTCTCCTTTAGTCAATATCAAAATGAGGATATTTATCTTGGACAGATGAGAGCCCCCTGGACAGACAGTATATTTCCAACTTTCATCTTACATTTTTCTATAGCCTAGTCATACTGCTTTTCCGACAATTTGCACCTAACACATTCTCAAGAAAACCTGCAATGATCATGCCATCCAGCTAATCTCAAACTACTGTACATATAAAAAAAAAATCATGTACACGTCATCACATTTCACTTCTGGGACTGCAAGAAAAGAACATTGTTTTCAATACAGAACAGTACACTACATACTATTTATTTGTTTCTTGTTCAACCTAGTTTAACAACTCTGTTAAAATCAACTCTTATCCTTATGTGCCCAGGATAGATACAGTACTGTTACGTATTAAGTTTTCATCAATTCCGACGAAATTAGGAATTAAAAACAAAAATATTTTGCGCGCTTGGCGCGCATTTTTTAGAGCTTTTTTAGTTTTATCTTTTTAAGTTATTTAAACACATAATAGTCCCAAACTCAAGAAAGACAAATTTAAGATAGATCATTTTAATCTAAAAGAAGGGCCTCAATGTGTACAGATGGTGAAAGAATATGTTTGTAATAAATAAAAACCATGATGAAAATGCTTATATTTAGTTTCAAACACATGTGTGTGGCCTATATTATAAATAAGATAAGC
>NW_022758181.1:0-2124 GCF_011630105.1 Anneissia japonica
CATTGCATTGCAGATCACCCGCGATGAGCGGTGAAACGAGAACGATGTACAGTTCTGGGAAACTAACATCAAAAAGTACAATATTGTTTGACTTCGTACTGTTATCGATAAATAGGCTTATGGTTCCATTTAGTAAAGAGTTTCATTTAGCTAGGCTTATTATGTATAACCATTATCAAACAAGGACTGATTCCACCAAACTCTTGGCATGCCTCTAGGCCTTGCTTAAATTCTTCGCTTGGCGAAAAATCTAAGCAAGCCTGCTCGGCCTTGCTTGGATTCTGCTTTTCACGGCAGCTGCTCTGGTGACATTGATCTAAGTGGCATAGGCCTATATCAGTCATAAACTTAGCCTAGTTCCCCCGTCATTATACCATGGACCTATTCGAGCAACGAAATCTTGATTGACGTTTGTATACGCGCATCTGTAAAGTTTCCTTGAAACCCACCATCGAGCATGAAGAAAAAATAATGGAATCGCCTCCCTTCGTAAATTCTGTATTTAGGCACATGGGAGGTAGGCACTATTTATGGAGCGACGCTCTAGTTATCTTTATGCTAACCATGAAGATGTACAATAATTGTAACTCATTGGCTTAATATAACCACATTTAACTCCATCTAATTTAAAGAAAAAGGTACTTAATTAGGCCATTACAAAAAATAAAGTTCTCTGAAGGTTAATTTGGGATTTACAGTACGCTGTAGTGTGTTGTAGGTTGTAAAAACTTTATTGAATAAACAAAATTTTCGAATAAAAAAATCTTTCGCTTGACATTAGGAATTAGTCATTTATGAAACAAAATTATAGGCTATGTCAAGTGTTATATTGAACAGTGGCGGATTTAAGGGGAGCCCGTTCAGTACGGACCTCCTACTTTTTTCGAAATTTTTTTGGAGTGGAGTTGAATACGGTAGCTCAGTGTTTAAGATGCTTGCCTTCTGGTCCCAGGGTCCGGGCTTCAAATCCTGCATGCCACAGCAATCTACTCCACTCCCTAAGTCTCATAAAGAGACTTAGTTTATAAAGCATCATTCTCATCCTGTAAGTGGAGAGTGTACTTGCTGTTGGATGTGGAGGAAATTAAAAAAAAATGAAAAAAAGAAATTATATTTTTTTTAAAATGGAGAAAACAGACAAAATTGTATTTAACTTTTAATCTGAGAGTGCCATTTCCGGCCATCTAGAGGTGCCATAATCATAATTTTTTTCTTACCTCAACCCCAGCCGTTGTTAGGCTGAGGTGGGTGGACATTTAATTTGCGCAAGACCCTCCCTGTGTCCCTCTATTTCGACTTCTTGGACCCGCTACAATTCGAGTATGATTTCCGGGCTACTATAGAAGGGTAATTTTTATCTATTGGGGGAAAAGTGAAGGTTTCGTCGGGGAATACCCATATTAAGGATACCTGTCATGATGGCGGATTCAGTGGGGGCGGGGGAGGCTAAATTATTTAAACATTTAAAAAAAACAACAATTCAAGTCTGAGAGTGCAATTTCTGGCCATCACAAATGTTCGTACCTCAGCCCCAACCATGGTGGGGCTGAGGTGGTTTAGATCCTCCATCTGTGTAAGCACCCAGTGGCAGTTTCAAGGGGACCCAGCCGCCCCCACCACACCTAAATTGTCCTATAAAAAATGGAGATATAAAGAAAATTATGTTCAAATTTTATGCCTGGAAGTGCAATTTCCGGCCATCTAAAGGTGCCATAATCACAATTTTTTTTTACCTGAGGTAAGAAAATTTAGTATAGATCCTCTATCTGTGAATGTACCCCGGCTCCTTCTATTTCGAATTCCTGGATCCGCCACTGGAAATTGCAACAATTATGATATTACAGTAGCTTGATGCCTATAAAATAACTAATAAAATTCCCCCTGGACCCCATCGGGGCCCTTGGCAGCCCCCTGGCCCCTAGTCTAGATGCTCGTTTAGCTCGCATACTGGAACTTATGAAATGGCCCCCTCCCTACTTTCAAAAACTTTCCGCCGCCGTTGGGCCCTCAGAACCAACTTACGCCACTCGAAAGCTTTCTAGCTATTATTTTGTTGAAAGTTCGAATCCCACTAAAGGCAATTGATTTCACACTGTATATGGTATGTGGATACAACACTAGCAC
>NW_022758182.1:0-1463 GCF_011630105.1 Anneissia japonica
TTTTCTAAAAAAAGTCATTTTTAGTGAAATTTTGCCGGGAATGGGGCTTTAATGTTACATAAGAACATCAAATTTTATAAAATTCGTAAATTTTAAATTGCTATAACTTTTCATTTTCTATGGTCAATTTTCAAAAATCAAATTGCAGTTTATAAAAGCATTTAACAAGCTCGCGGTAAAAAAATATCAGATGTAACAGATATTGCAAAGTACCCAAAATTAATAAAATAAACTAACACCATAAAACGAATGGCACGCATAGACTAATAATTGACGGCTGTACTCGCAACTAGTATCGGATTGTCGATGCCACAGTAAAGATCAAAGGACTGTACGCACGCGCTATGTTCGAGAGCGGAGATGTGCGTCCTTCTGTTGAATTACCTTGGTTTGTCCTTTTCTTCGCGATATCACGCCAAAAGGACAAACTACAATCGCAGTGCAAACGTCAAGTGGCACAGTGCAAAACTAAAGTGGCACACAGTGCAAAACTAAAGTGGCACACAGTGCAAAACTAAAGTGGCGCAGTGCAAAATTCAAGTAGCAGCACACACATTTGGATTTGCACTGCGCCACTTTCGTTTTGCACTGAGCCACTTTAGTTTTGCACTGTGCCACTTTAGTTTTGCACTGTGCCACTTTAGTTTTGCACTGTGCCACTTGACTTTTGCACTGCGCCACTTGTAATTTGTCCTTTTGGCGTTCCATATTTCACAAGTTGTGAACAGGGAAACATCGACTTCACAAGTTCTAATGAACGCAGCATTAATCTCCAGAAGAAGCCCATCTCGAATTAAAGCCTCCTCTTTAGTTTGCAAAAAATTAGCCTCGAAACTTTTTGAAACTAATGCTGTAAAAACAGGTTTTTTTTCTAAAACAAATTGATAATTTTATTGGGTTGTTATGTAAATATACGGTACCAATTCCAGAATATTTTTATAAATTGATTTAATGCTTAAAGAAATGGATTTTAAAATTTTATCTTCGTAATGTTAAAGTTATTCGACGCTTTATTTCTCAACGCAATGATTCTTCCATCATTGATGTTTTTGTTTCTTCCCTTCTTGATTACTGCAATTCTCTTTTATAGGCACTTCCTTAATCTCAAATGACCGACTCCAGAGGCTTCAAAACTATGCACATGTTAACATTCACAAAACGTCGATCTCACATCACCTCTGTTTTCCGAGACCTTATATTATTATCATTATTTTTATTATTATTATTATTATTATTATTATTATTATTATTATTATTAGTTGCAAGTTGCACTCAATAGGCTTTTTAATTATTGTAAAGAAAACATACTAACAGTCAATACGGATAAGACTAAAATTGTTAAATTTAGAAGAGGCGGGCGACTGCGTAAGGACGATGTTATATTGTATAATAGAAATTAGATTGAGTTTGTTTCGAGCTTCACATACCTAGGTGTTGTCCTGATGACAAAGGGTGGAGTTAGT
>NW_022758183.1:0-675 GCF_011630105.1 Anneissia japonica
ATTGGACCTAACCTAACCTAACAAACTACTCACGTGAGACCGTCGGCAATGCAGCGTACGCTTGTGTAGAAGGTAAAATAATAATAAATGCAAGAAGTCCAACAAAAATAGAGTTTAGAATATACGGCAAAACAGCGAGTTCCAATGATATACGGTAACAAAGTTCAGTTCAGGAAGATGTCCAAAATCGCTTCCACTTGCAATCGTCTGGCTGCACTTGGTACTAGTATTTGTTACAGCAAATCAAACTGTTCTTCTGATTCAAGTCAAGAAAATAGTGAAACCAAGAGAGTAGTAATTCTTCTTCTTTTTTAATTCAGGAAGGTTCAACAGCTTTCTGAAGAAAATTCATATTTATCCTAAGTCTATCCGACTATAAGACTATACTTCTGTGTGCTGGAGTTCCGATCGGAATCTCTAAGTGTTCCTTCTTCTCTGTTGTGTCTTTCTCCTTCTTTTCTGTTCTCCTGTTTCCTTGGATATTCTGGGTATATGTAGGGGATCTGGCTCCACCCTACTCATTCGAATATTCAATTATCATTGGTCCTTTAGCCTCAGGCAACACCCAAAGTCACTGTCCATTCCAGATTTCCTGTGTCCGGTAATACACCATTTGATGTTGACAAGACGTTTCCTTTACTTCCTCAGGTATGTCGACAGCATACCACCCAACTC
>NW_022758184.1:0-659 GCF_011630105.1 Anneissia japonica
GGCCGATTGAGACAACACTGTCGTAGGGGGTCCGGGGCATGCCCCCGCGAAATGTTTGTGTTCTAGACGCCCTAACATAACATTTGAGGCATTCTGAGCTATCATTTTTTTTCTTTTTCTCTCTTTTTTTTCTTTTTTCCCCTTATTTTTTACCTCCCAAAAGGGGAGGGCAGGCCGCCCCCCCCCACCCTAAATCCGCCCCTGCATAATGCTCTGCACTCAGGGAGTCGTAGGACAAATCCAACCCCGCTCTCTGTGAGAACTAAACAGCGCGACACTGTCTGATTGTCGGTTGCAGTCTCAACTGATCGTCAAGCAAAACGATCATTTGCATACCCGTCCTGGCGCTGCTTTTTCCATGGTATCGCGTCGGCCGATGATGGACGAGCACAGTGGGTACCCGGTTTATGTCTCATTCTTATTTATTCCTAAATCAAACGCAATTTGTATAAAAAAGTAGCCTTTCATATAGAGGTGCAACCTTTTGGAATGGACACAATTTTGACAAAAATGAAATTTATCACACTTTCCGAAGTGACATTATACAAATGATGAAAAATATAAAAATAAATTGATAAAATATAAAAATAATACTAATAATAATAATAATAATAATAATAATAATAATAATAATAATAATAATAATAATAATAATAATA
>NW_022758185.1:0-587 GCF_011630105.1 Anneissia japonica
CAGCTGAAAAACGAGACGTGAAGGAGTTGACCACTGATAGGAAGAGATGGAATCTGATAATATAGTGGCACGTCTACTAACGACGTCTATGCGAACAGATGATGATAAATGACATTCACAATACAAAATGAATAATTATAAATGTAATATCCTCATTTTCCGCATGAGCCTCGTCAATCTTTATAGTCATTAGGCCTATATCAAAAACGTTTTACAAATTAAATACACTACAATAATGGAAAACAGAATAGAACAGGATGATATACAAAGCACAACATAAAGGCCAAAAGGTCTGCCATTATACACATCTAGATGTGTATAAGAGACAGGGTAAACAAGGTAAAGGAAAACTAAAGGATGACAATGTCGACGAAACCTAGGTCCTACCTTGGGTGGTATAGTAGGAGGTTATTTTTCACCCCTGCTTGTGAAGATTGGCAGTCTTATTTTTTTTTGGCTGGAGTGGACACACGTTGACTACTCTGAGCCTAGTGTATAACATGTGGCTAATGGGCTTATACTACCTTAACTTTCAGTCTGCGGGGTTCAGTCGTGGCACGATCCAGTGTTCTTCTCGTGACTAAAAA
>NW_022758186.1:0-230 GCF_011630105.1 Anneissia japonica
GATCAGACCATTGTAATAAATGTAAACAATGGTATTGTTTGCTAATACAGTTGAATATCTATGAAAGTTTTTGCATGCTTCGTCAAACTCAAATCTCTATACTGTAGAGTTTTTTTCTGTATCACACTATCCAAATTACTGATTATGTCAGTCACTCTTGCTAGTATTCCTGAAGAATAAGTGCATTAATCAACAGTTGCATTAATTAATGATTGCATAAAACTGCATAC
>NW_022758186.1:285-759 GCF_011630105.1 Anneissia japonica
TTCATAAAACTGCTTACTGAATTCTTAAAAAAAAAAACAGCCAAAACCAACAATTACATTCATTAATGAGTGCTACGATTTTGCAATTATACAACTTCATTTATTTGTATAAAAATGTACATAAAATAACATTTTTAATACGATTTTGCAATTATACAACTTCATATATTTTTATAAAAATGTAGTACATAAATATATTAAAATTCTAATTTTCAATTACACAATTATACGTCACGAACGGCAATACGAGCAAATCAACGACTGACAAGACTGTGGGATGAATATGTAGATGGTATCCGGGGGGTTCATTCACTGATAACATCGGCAAGCCGACTACATTCACTGAGAGACGCGCTTGGCGTTCCATAGAAATTACCGGCGGCTCAACTTGTCGGCAGCTCAACCGGTTATATCAGCTAGGCCAAGGGCTAGGCGTAGCCTATGCCTACTGTCTGTTGTAGGGCGCAAGGGTAG
>NW_022758187.1:0-573 GCF_011630105.1 Anneissia japonica
AGAATCAAATAGATAACGTTTTTATTTAAAAGCAGGTTTTGCATGGACGTAATTTTATTTAATATTCTGTTTATTAATATTTCATTAATTAAACTATCGTAAAATCATAATAATAATAATAATAATAATTATTATTATTATTATTATTATCATTATTATTATTATTGTTTGTTTATTTTTTGTTTTATGTATATGCCTAGGCCTATATAATATATATTGTATACATTATTGTATATATTTTATTGTATACAAATAATTTTTTAAACTAATTGTTAAATAAATATAATATAATGTTAACAATAATATAGGCTAAGCTAGTCCTAATCAATTATTGATATAATAAAGGCAAATATTTACAACATCATTAATACAACAACTTCATGACAGTCCAGCCCTCCAAATCTTGTTTTAATAAATAACTGAATTCACTTCAATGATATATTTTGATCTTCATTCATTATTATTATTATCCTTTACTTTTTATTATTATTTATTTATTATTATTATTTTTATTATTATTATTATTATTATTATCTGTATTATTATTATTATTATTATTATTATTATTATTAT
>NW_022758187.1:602-2001 GCF_011630105.1 Anneissia japonica
ATTATTATTATTATTATGTCTTTGCCATTAACATTATCATTGTTTCTCTTGTAGGCATCTTGTACAGGGACATGTTTTTGCCTAACCAGTCTCATTACGTTTTGAGTGAAATAATTATGAATTACACCAAGGTCATCTATCGATAAAAACATCGATTCGATTAATTAACAGCAGCTTTTCGCACTGTGACAGTGCCGATAGAAAACAGCAACTTTTTGGCACTGCGGCAGTGCCGATAGAAAACGGCAGCTTTTTGGCACTGCGGCAGTGCCGATAGAAAACAGCAACTTTTTTTGGCACTGCGGCAGTGCCAAATCGGCACTGCGGCAGTGCCGATAGCCACTACCGCAGAGAATGGCGAATAAAGTCACATACTGCAACTATTGTTATCGGTGATCATGGCTCAAACAACATCACATTGACGACGAGGCTAGGATCGTGTAACGATGGAACATACATTGGCAACTTTTCCTCCTTTAAAATAAAAAAAAATCGGGTGATGATGCCCAAGTATTTGACAAAATACGCTGGACGGCTTGAGAATTTTTTTTCACAGCCATGAACATCAAGGATGATAAACGGAAACGGGCGCTACTGCTCCACTATTCAGGTGAAAATGTTTATGATATTTTCAACACGCTCCAAAATACAGGGAATACCTACGATGAAGCAAAGCAGGCAATACATAAGTACCTGAAATGTAGTCGATCATTTCGGTCGCGTTTCGTTTCGGTCGCGCCTCACTTCGGTCGCGCTTCATTTCGGTCGCGGTTTATTTCGAATAAATATATGGAGCGCCGAAGGAGTTGCGAAAACGCAAAATTTAATATGTCAATCGGTTTATCATAGACCTAAGTGTTTTTTATTATTATTATTTCCGTTTCACTATCTTTATACTAAAAACATTTAATTTTTCTACTAACATATTCTGGTTCTTCCATTTACTGTAATATATTCATGATTGAAACATGATCTTATAATTAAAACAATGGAATTTAGTATGTGCTTCTTTTTGTTGCGTTTTCATGTTCTATACTTTAATAATTATGGTCAATAAAATGTATCTTTGATTTTAATTGAATTGAATGTCTGATCTTTTTATACAATAAATGTATTTATTTTTCTTGCAGCTTCCAGACCTTGGATAAAACATACCAAGACAATTGAAGGAAACACGAAGAAATAAACGAATAATACACACATTATCATTCTTCACTTGAAATCTTTAATATTCTTTGATACCCCTGCGCAGTTCATAAATATGAATATAGGCCTATTATTTATATATGATTTTATAAGCATATAGGATATACGTAGAAACAACTATATATTTGAATATAGGCCTATTATTTATATATGATTTTATAAGCATATAGGATATACGTAGAAACAACTATAT
>NW_022758188.1:0-5369 GCF_011630105.1 Anneissia japonica
CACTGCCATGAAAATTTAAAGTTTTCAAAAATAATTTTTAAATTTATAATAATATAAAGCATTTAACCGAAAGGTCCACTGATTAATCTCAGATAAGAAAGTATAATACATACTCCAAGTATTGAAATACACGCCATCGTGTTGGGATTCAATATTTCGACATTAATTATGTCATCATCAGGAATGATGATGATGACATAAAGCATTTATGAACCGGAACACTGATTCATCTTTTCAGTCATTCCATCCATAGTGCTTCCAGTGATGGCACCAGCGGTGGGGCAGGGGCCTTATACCCCCTCCCACCGGACAGGTCAAGCCCCCCCAACCACCTGTCAGACAGAGCTCGTCGGGCAGTCAAACCATAAAAAATATAAAAATAGGCCCACACCAAGCCAACACATGTCTGTCACAGTCTGAGAGTGACATTTCCGACCATCCAGAGGTTCCTATTCTTAAAAAAATCTCATTTGGGAGGGGGAAACCACTCTCAAACCCTTCTCCCAGCTCGGGCCTACAAGCTCAAGTCCTCCCTGTCAGACAGCTTAGCCCCTCCCCCCAGAAAATATATCCCTAGACCCGCCAGTGAGTGCTTCCCTTATTTGTTATTAAAAAAAAAATAAATCTGTAATATGATTTAGGCCTTGTCAGCAAGTGCTTGTGATTGTCAATGACTTTTATACAATTTTAGGAACCCTATTGTTTCCAATTTCTTATTCCCATTTAAACTTACACCTAATGATCGCCCATTCTTCTATTCGAAGGTAAAAACTTGGGATCTTTCCCACATTCATCCAGTATCACCTGCCTGCAGTTCCACCCGACTGAACACAACCTGTTTTTAGCGGGCACCTACGGTTCTGCAATATACAGTTGGGATAGGTCCAGCGGAAAGGTATTTTGTTGTATTTACTATGTAAAAAGGCTTAACATGTTGGCTGCCAGTGACGAGTATACTCGTCCCACTTGGTTTTGCTGAGGGGGCTAGAGATGACTATAGTCGTCAAAATCTGTAACATTTTAGTGTTTATTACTTCTTTGTTATACATTGTAGAATCACAGATTTAACGGCTGGTAGTTCGGGGAAGATACACCTGGATGGTAATGTACAAATAACGGACGTTTGTTTTGTTATCTTGCCGGCAGTACACTCAATTGCATGAACATATATACCAACCCATGATGTGGATGAGAAAACTTGCACTTGGCAGAGACAAAAAAAAATGCTGTCCCAGTGCTGGCGATGAGTTTTGCTCGTCCCCTAATATTTTCCTGTCAATTTATGAGACACACCGTTTTGATGATATACTGTATGACTAGATAGAATTTCAAAGAAGTATGTTTGTACATGTATGCTTGTTCTGGCACATGGGAAGGAACCTAAAAAAATGTCCAGCAGTCAACGTGTTAGTGTGTTGGCCTAAAAACTTTAAAAAAATTGTTAAACTTGAATTGTTTACTGTGTATATTCAAGTACATTAATAGCTTTGAAGTTTAAAAACTAGAATAAAAAAGATTTCTTTGCTGATTAATGGTTGCATAGATAAAACTATTTATATATTCTTTGTATATAAGGCCATAATTCATGACTTTTTTCTTTGAATATAACAGATGGTAAATGAGTACAAAGGAAAATTTGGAGAGGTGCTCGACATGGAGTTTCTCTCAAGTGGTTCAGAATTTGCGTCGTCTAGTAGTATTGTTGGGAGGGATTCAGCGAATCGGACTATCATGATTTGGGATTTCAGGGCAGCTGCTGTCATATCCAATCAGCTATATCATGTAAGGTGTCAAAGATTAATTGTTGTTACGAATCAATACATATACATTCATCTAAATGATGCCACCCCTGTCCACTGATCTGATTGCGAAAAGCAGATAAAATACGATTGTTATGCCTTGGCCCTACTGATATAGTGTTCAAGCTGTCATTAGTCAAATAGCCAAATCCTAATAAAAACTGAATTTTGCTAAATATTTTCATTTAAAATTAGCCAAAAAGCTAATGGAAATAAAGCTCTCATTTACTTATATTCGTTTGTTTTGGCTAATCAAGTTTCTATTTGGCTTATTATTTTCATACCAAATAAGCCAAATTGCTATATATTGTTTTTGGCCAGCTTAAACCCTGTCATTTAATTTGATTCCTTCTGTTAATGGGTACCGAAGTAGGCCTACATTATACATGATGGTTCATTTCTACAAGAAAACGCATCAATTTGCAATCGTTTACCATTACATTATTTGACACGGCCGTGAAGAATTACTGCATACGATCGTACACAGAGAATTTCCGAATAGGCCTTTATAATAGCCCAAAAGTATTGGAAACAATGCATCAGAAATAATTTAGGCCCACCTTATGAGGACTGCCTATACAGTAGGCCCCAGGTATCCAATCCCCAGCCAGCGGGCCAACTCTGGCCCGCCAAAGATTTAGGTCTAGCCTCGGGAAAAGTTTGAATCATATGTCGGGAAATAAGCTTTCCCGACTTTTGATCTACAGTAGGTGTCTTTTATGAATTTTAAGTTCTTTATGTTGATTATTTTTAGTGTGTTTCAGACTGAAAAAAAATTAGTCGATAGTGGCATTGCATTCTTCATAGAATCTCGTCAGATGACGACCACTGACGGTAGTGAGTGTCTGGCTTTAAGATAGTGATAAACAGTGTATATGCTATTAATGTAAAATGAATTATTTATTTAGTTGATAATTCCATTTTTCTACACTATAGGAAAAATACACTTGTCCATGTTTAAAAGTCCACCCAAAGGAAAATGTGTTCCTTGCGCAGTCCAATGGTAATTATATCGCAATGTTCTCCTGTAAACGACCGTACAAACTCAACAAATTCAAACGATTTGAAGGCCACAAGGTAAATATGTGAATATAAATATTATTGTATTACAAGTTTAAATGTTTGTAGTTTGTTAAAGAATAACATTACAATACCTAAACTTGTTCCAACCAGTAAGTGGTAATCTATTGCTGTTAGCGAGTTAAATACAGATATAGCTTATTGAAGGTGACATGCATTTCTGATTATTTATGTACATTTAAATATGAATGTATTCTTGCCATGTAATCTTTTTAATTTTGAGCACACAATCACAGACCATCTGAGTGTACAAGTCTACTTAACAAGTGACAAAAATAGGTGGTATATGACATGAGCAGTTAATGTTTTTGATGATTCATAAAATGAGATAAAATCATCACATTTCAGAAATTATATCCTGTTTCAAAATTTATCGTCCTGTATGTTCCTTATTCTTTCAAATGTTGTAATTTCATCGATATCTGGATTTTGATTGTGTTGTTTGGAAGGCCTTTACTATTAGCAAATGGCAGTTGGTCTTTCCATTTATTTTTCACCCTTTTATTTTCCATTCAACCCAGATACACCTCATTAAATAGAACACCTCATAAAAATATTCTACTTCCCATAAACATTTATTACATGTATACTTTAAGCACACTCTTGTGTTTTTACAAGAATTTTCATTGCTTTTTATTTCCTAGATTGAAGGATACCCAATCGGATTTGATTATTCACCCGATGGGAACATAATCACAAGTGGAAGCTCTGATGGCTGTGTATATTTTTATAGTTACAAAACCTCTAAACTGATAAAGAAGCTTAAATGTGATGGGGATAATATATGCACTGATGTGGCATATCACCCTGTGCTACCTGGGGTAATGGTCACATGTTCATGGGAAGGCAGTGTAAGCGTTTGGCAGTGAATACACTGCATGCTGGGAAAACAACAGAAGCTGGTCCAGCCATATTTTTGGACAGCAACTATGATTATAACGACTACTAATAGGATGATTGGCTTGAAAAGCCAGGCCTTGTCTAAGCTACAACTCTTGGAGTATGGATCTGATATGCAATAAATATAATTTTTTTTTAAATCCTCAGGTTTTTATATTTCTATTTATTGACACACACACACACACAGACGCATGCACGCAGACGCATACACACAGACGCATGCTGCGCCTCCTGTATCGCCTCCTTCTCCGGAGACGAGGGTAAGTTTCTTTTCTAGATAAATGTAAAGGTTGGAGAATAACTTGTAACTCGCAGCGTCATTGTGGTGAATTGCGTATGGACGTGGTCCGCTGTAAAGAGGCGCTTACAATAGCTTCATGTTCACATCATTCCATATTGATGTAACATGATTCCTGACATAGTTGTTAATAGGATTGTTTGTGATAAAAACAAAATCACATTTACAGACTAGGCAAAGTAATACCTTTATTAGCATATATCCACAATTCTTTAATGAAATTGCTTATAATTAGTACAAATATGGACTAGATAATGGTTTGACATTCAGGCCCATAAGAAAAATTCCGTAAAGGGGGTTTATGAGGGGAACCCTTCTGGAGTTGAAGCATTTATGTAAATGGTGAATTTTATTATTTTGATGGTATTTCATGCAAGGCGGGGAGGGGTGGTTCAGCTTACCAGAGGGGTTTTTGCTTGAAAAGGGTTGTCGACCTAACCATAAAACCCCCTAATTATGGGCCTGACATGTACAAACTTGTTTAATTTAAGTGAC
The DNA here is from genome assembly GCF_011630105.1 of Anneissia japonica. NCBI lineage: Eukaryota > Metazoa > Echinodermata > Crinoidea > Comatulida > Comatulidae > Anneissia > Anneissia japonica. Next base: position 4,573 of record NW_022758188.1, read on the forward strand.
TGTGGGTTTCTACTGTGCTTGTATTTAATTTAACATTCAAAAACCCATTGAGCAAGACCTAATTACAAGTAAAGTCCTTCTGGTGTTCCCTCTGTCTTCCGGTATAAAACATTTTCTTTTGACTTTCTGAAATCTTCATTGTTCACCCTCATTCTCCTTTCCCTTAATGCCATCAAGCCTGCTTCTGTACAAATTGCCTAAAAGAAACAAATTAACGATTAAGAACATAATGTTGATTGTAACAATCTTTTAATAACTTGCGTTTTTGTCGGTTGAATCAGGGAGCCTTTCCAACAGCATTAGGGACATCTACGCAGTGCAACAATTGCAGTCAAAACACTGTAAGCAAAGTGTACTATTGTTATGGAAATCAGGTAGCCCCATTCCCGGCAAAATTTCACTAAAAACTGACTTTTTTTTAGAAAATATGCATTTGCATTACTCCAATTATTATAAATCATGGAAAAATATTGGCATGAATTTTAGTTTTACGCAAAGGAATAAAAAAAATGAGAAATACAGACTATTTCTCATAAAATATTACCATTTTCTCGACGAATTCATCGTTACTAGGCAAATTCAAAGGTTGTAGATCGCATCCACTGGAATACTCTTGCTTTTATGTATACTTTATACAGTCAATAAAGTGCGCCCTCTCTAATGAGATTAGTTTTTGTACTTCGCATCTCGTACAATGTGGTCGTTCGGTTAGGCTGAGATATGTTTGTTTATGTGTCAAAATCTCAGTCAGAATCAGTTTTTTAACAAATTTGAAATAATTCCTATGAAATATTATA
>NW_022758189.1:0-895 GCF_011630105.1 Anneissia japonica
CACATTCTTAATAAGTTTAGAGTACATCTTCTCAATTAAGCTAAATGTAGGAACCCCACCAACCCCGCTTTTCACGTCGGAAATGTATAAAATAACTACGCATGATTTTGTCTCTGGGCTAGGATTCGAGTAGAAAAATATTGTTTTCCTGTAATTATGTGATGTGACGGGTGATATTAGATTAACATGAGATTTGGTATGGCCTATCGTTAGGTTGGGTTAGGAACGAAGAATTACAGTATACTGCTGTTATGTTGGAAATGCCGTACTCTCTTCCTGCTCTCATCAACCAATTACAGCACAGTGAGTGCTTTCTAATTGGTCCGCATAGATATTGAGGGAAAAAGCTTTCGGTGGGAAATTAGAAATTGAACGACGAATGAAAATGAAGGTGATGGGTAAGTCCAATCTTGAGCCTATTTTGCATACATCGCCGTATATAAATAGGCTACAGCAGCTGTATGCGAAGGAATTCATTTGTTAGTAGATGCTTGTTTTGGTTAGTACAGTATAAGAAGTAAAAGAAAGGTTGTGCTTCCTTTTTAGTTTCAGGGTGTATGTACACCTCACAAGGAGGCCTGATTATTTGACATTTTAATAAGTCGATAACCATTAATTAAAGCTGCTGAAAATAAGGAAACAATCATGATCCAGCAGGGAATATTGTTGTAGACAGTATTTTTAAACACACGTTCACCCACCCCCCTCTTTCTACCAAATATATAACAGGCGCGGATTTAGAAGTGGGTATGGTGGTTGATCCTGACCATGAAAAAAAGGTAAAAATAAAAGAAAAAGAAATAATTGGTCACCTAATATGCCGCAGAGGTTATTTTCTGTCGTTTAGAGAGTAAAATACTTAAAAACAATGCTGTGGAATAAATAAATAAATAAA
>NW_022758190.1:0-837 GCF_011630105.1 Anneissia japonica
AGTTACAGGTGTATTTGATATATTAAATATGTCGCGTTAATTAATTGTTTTAAAATGCCTAAATTTAATACGATTTTAATACCGGTAAGCATTCTTGATGACTTTCAAATATAAAAAAAAAATACAAGTATAAAATATGATATGGGTCAAGAAAAAAATGAGGAAAGAAGAGGAGGATGACGTATAGAAAGGGGAGAAGGGGCTCCTTAACACCATGTGAGTAGATTAATTAAACAAGGAAAATGAAATGACAAGCAAGAGAAACTGAAAATTAATTGATACTGAGGCTACGTTCAAATTATATAATAACAAATGTGAACAAATATCACATAATCGAAGTACAGAGGATCTTGAAATACAAAATATCTAAACTACAACGATAGCAGGAGAATAGAGGTACCGTAAAAAAAATACTCAACACCGATCGAACGATCGAATCAGCGATAGCATAGACTGAAACAACCGAACTGGGGGTGTTATTGAGAACGTACTGTATTGAACATTCACTACGGTAACACGTCAGGTATGAACAAAATATCATCCTTAATTAATCTCCTGACGCCGAATTCTGCATTTGAAAAATTTGATAGGATTTTGACTATTTTAGATATTCATGATTCATTATTTGTTTTCGACAAATTTTGTTATCAGTGGTTTCTAAAGCCATAACTTCTTTTTGAACCCACAAAATATAATCAATAAGGAATGCTTTACGACTTGCTTTTAGTGGCAAGATGTTCAATCCACTACAGAAATAATGTAATTCGTAACTTGTGGCCTGTCCAAACGCTTATAAAGACCTGTCAAAGCATTTAAGGCATCATTGGTTATTGTTTT
>NW_022758191.1:0-935 GCF_011630105.1 Anneissia japonica
TATTATTAAAGGGAAGTATTTAATTGAAAGTGATTTTTAATGTAAGTCATTTTAAAAATTAAAATTCAATGATTACTGAGAACAAAAAAATGTTTTTTAGTCGAACATACACGAAATGTCATCAAATACACATTTAACAAATACTAATGTTATTTTGGCGAGTTTGCGGTATTCTGTCAGTGCTGGGAAACACTCAAGAGTTCACGCACAGTTGAATCTATCCTTTCATTTTCCCTTTCATAAATTTAAGTCTGCTGCAAATAGGAAAAAAAACACAAGTGAGCATGATAGATACATAAAAAGAAAATGACAATAACATAATAACAATCCTAACTTGTATAAAAAACAATAAACATAAATTAAGTCTATACAAAAATTTAATTTGCAGTAGTGCTAGTAATACTCTGGACTAGCATTGTTTTAGTTACCATATGATAATTTCCTGTTTTAAAAACATGATTTACTATACTATACTTCTTTATAAAACATAACTTGTACTTTATAACATGGAGGTATTCTTTTTTATACCTCCATGTTTATAATAAGAGAAATCTGAAAATTATAGGCACCTGGAACAGTAACACGAAAGTAATGTACTATGCTACTGCACTGCAATGCATAGGCCTATTATAAGACACTACTTAGACAGGCTTTTCCATCTTGATTTCAAAGGTCACAAACATTTTTCAATATTTTTTTAAAATCATATAGTGGTGTAGACTAGTCTTTTAAGAACATTTTGCTGGAAAAACATTTTGGATACGACGCCCCGTTATGGAATTATAATATTTTTAATAACATGATGTCAGAAAATCAGCCCAAAGGCTTATCTTATTTCTGTTGGTTACGCACCGCTGATTCGCAATGTTAGTCATCACTTCAAAATGTATACCGATAATTTGTGGAAAAGGCCTATCCTCCTATGCCTAGACCTA
>NW_022758192.1:0-1368 GCF_011630105.1 Anneissia japonica
GTGTGTGAAGAAATCATTAAACAATATTTTAATTTGGACCTTCAAAAAGCAGTAAAAAGAAATTATTATGAAATTTTAGGGGGCTAAAGCCTGTTTATCCCCCCTCTAAATCCGCCCCTGGGTGGGGGAGGGGAATGAACAACAGGATATTTGATTGGTGAACAGCCGAAATGGCAATTTAAAGCCAACGAAGTCGCTAGAGGTGTAAAAATGCAGCCTCTACACGGTGGGCGGTCAGCATAGCACCAATCGAAAAGGGAAAAATGACGGTGACTTTTCCAAGCAATACAATTGAAAGAAATACTAAAGCAATCAGAAAATACATATAGGCCCCCTAATTGATTCTCCTGAAGCAAATCCAAAATATCATATTTTGTTATATTGTATTTAAGCCTTTCCTTTATATTGTATGCTTTGTAAATTTGATATACTATATTTTTTTGTTTTCTTTTTTATCACGGCCATGATGAAAAACATGTAAGTAGTTGAGTTATGTTTTCGTGAATAAATAAAGCTTTATTACTACTACGGACAAAATAACACATTGAACATGTGACAGAAGATTGCCTTTAATTAGTTCGTAGTTGTGGCATTTTGAATTTTATACTGAATTTGTTTTTGGAAACATGTCGCAATGACTCAGCAGGCCTCACAAGTCTACCTAAAATCCAATCTTGGAGGCCAATTTCCCTCTTCCAAAATAAAATATATTATTTTCCCAGAAAATCTAGAATTTTTCTTCTGAATTAAAAACTGAGAATATTTGTAAAATTTGCTTCTCGAATATATTTTTTAATATAATGGGTAGGCCCCTTACTGAAATATTTGCATGCTTATACGTTAGTGCCGTAATAGGATTTTAATTCATATTCAAGACAAAGTAATAAATGTTACCTCACCAACTTCACTGCGTTTTCAACAATGACGTCGCACCATTGGCGGCATTTTATTTAGATCGTTATGTTTCTCTTGCGGTCAATGATTATATTTATTATATTTATTAAGACCTAACCGTTGACCATTTTTAGCACCCTTTTATTGTATTGTGATCATTATTTCCGAGTCTTCCTTCGGGCATTGTAAGTTGTAAACAGTTTTGTTTTCTTGAAAATTGTTTTGAAAATGTTTTCTAGACCCTATTGGAAACAATCCTCTTAGTTTAATTAGGAAATACAGATTTTCGAGAGGATAGTGTTATTATTATTATTATTATTATTATTATTATTATTATTATTATTATTATTATTTTTGTCAATGTTATCCTTTGTCACACCCATGTTTACACCAGTGTTTTTTTTTTATCTGATGTGGCAGTATAAGGTATTACATAATTTTTACACTGTCAAGACAAATGGAATACCGGCACAG
>NW_022758193.1:0-1618 GCF_011630105.1 Anneissia japonica
ACATAAATATCAACATCCTGTTTATAGACTCTGTCTCACATAGTCACTTTCTACGCTCGATGCCTCAAACTCTGCAAACACTTCGTGGATTTCGGGAAACGACTGTTTTTAATTTTGAATTGTTTCAGTCACTGAAAGGTAGAACGTATGAGACACTACAGGCGCTATTTTCTGGAGAGTTGTATGATGTAGAAAAACCCTTTGGCACTCAGGACATGCCCCCGACTCCTGTTAAACTGAATAGGATTTTATCTGGTTTCAGGAAGCAAAGATATGAAACTATGTACACCGAAGATCTTTGCTGGATGTGGGAATGGGGACTTGTAAAAAATCTGCTAGCATATATGCCAGGTTATGACATTAAAAGCAGATGGGAACTCCTGAAAGTGGCGTTGGAAAAAGCTGGAATTGATCGTGTAGATATGACTCTGGCAAGTTGTGAGATTTTGCATGATAATCATCACCGTGACCCGTTCCACGGACCACCTGCATTATGTTACAATGGGCAATATCAGCATCATTATATATTAGAGTATCTTAGGAAACGGCAGGTGTTGTTGGAGGTGAATCGTAAGCCGTTCTTTCATCATACGCTTTTGAATGTTGCTCACGATGATCATGGCCGCCGCATTCAAACATTGGACGAAGATCTAGCAAACTATGTTAAAACCATCTCAGAATTACACAACACTTTTACTATTATTCTATCTGATCATGGAAATACATACGGCGAGTTCATCAAGAGAAGTGAAGAAGCTAGGGTAGAGATGTTCCATCCGGTCTTGTTTATGGTCGTTCCACCAGGCGTTGCCAAAACTCTGGGAGAAAAGCGTATGAATGCATTGAAGGTGAACCAACAGCGCCTGGTCAGTATTCTGGACATCCATTATGCTCTGAGAGTTTTAAGCGAAGGAAAAGTAGAAAAATTGGACGCAAAACATAAAAAATATTCAATTAAACCTGATGGAATCTTTTCTGAGATAGCATTAAACAGATCGTGTAGTAAAATTCCTAGAATTGAACCAAATGTTTGCATTTGTCAGGATTTTGAAGTTGCAGCAGCAAATGACGCAACGTACGCACTGATGGCGGAATTCGCTCTTGGTTCCATCAACAACGCAATACAGCAGCAATTTCGCAAATCAAATCCAGATGCAATGAGAGGCTTTGGTTCCTGTCAACGACTAGTGGCTCATCGTTTTGGAAACATCAAACAAAGACAAAATAAGGTCAGATATGTATTTCAAAAAAATAAAATAAGCTACGGGGGGGGGGGGTGCATTTGCATTTCCCAAGCATTTCCTCCTCCCCCTCCTCCCCCATTATTTCCCACATAATTTTCTTTCTCAAGTTTCCCCACCCTCAGGTTTTGTCGGAAAAATAAACTGTAAGATTGGCCAACAAAATTTATTTCTTCCAACGACCTGTCTGTCACTTCAAGGCCACCGGCCACTTAAAAGCAATCCATATAATCATGGAGGAAGATTATTTTCTTCCTCCATGATTTAACAATCTTCCTGCATTTGTAATAAATATACTGAGCGTTTAAATACAAATAAAAATGGATAGAAACGTTACCTGTTAATGTTATGATTTTATAAATTATAATTGTATCTCC
>NW_022758194.1:0-665 GCF_011630105.1 Anneissia japonica
TACACATTCAAATCAAATTGCTGCTTAGAACTAATACAACTAAACTAATGTATAAATCAAATAGATAATAATAAAGTGCTGAAATATAAGGAAACATGATGTTATAAATCAGATCAAACATAGTTCATCAATGAAAGCTCCTTATTGTAAGAAAAAGATAGGTCTCTGTTGGGAATCGAACTCGCAATTTCTCACTATCAGCGTCATACAGTTTAGAACACAGAGGCCCGTAGGATATCATTACGGATCTAAGACCACTGGTCCCTCTCCCTTCATACAACTTGAGGGCTCACACATAGTGGAGCAATTTTTTAAGCTACATAATAGATTTAGGTAGCAGCTAGCTGGTCATTCATAGGGAATAGGCCTAATATTCAAATCAAGTTGCTGCTTAGCACTTGGAACACAAATAATATATATGTATCAAATAGATAATAATACAGTGCTCAAATATAGGCCTATTGGAACATGATGTTATAAATCGTATCAAACATAGTTCATCAATGAAAGTTTCTTATAGTTGTATGAAAAAAGAGGAATCTGGTGGAAATCGAACAGCAACCTTTCGCTATCGCGGTGAGCATCATACCGTTTAGACCACAGAGGCCCACACGATATCATTACGAATCTAAGACCACGAGTCTTAATAGTAGCTATTAAATCAT
>NW_022758195.1:0-717 GCF_011630105.1 Anneissia japonica
AAATTATTAATATTTTTAGATATTATTACTATATTTGCGGCAAATTATTAATATTATTATTATTAATGACTCTGATGGGAGGCTCTAAAACATTGATTCGGCACCAGTTTTAAACGACGAACTTGCAGGGAACGTTATAAACCATTTTTGCGAAATTTGAAATAAAAATTTCCAATAACGTGGCGAATACCAACTATGGGGACTTTCAGACGCCTGGCATTTCGCGGTACGTATTACTGTCATGGATAACATCAACAATAAATCTAAATTGCTAATGAGCACAAACATTTTAAAACGGAAAAACAGTACAGTAAAATGCACAATAGTCAGCGAGTTTGTCAAACAAGGTATAAAAAAGTCTCGCCTTGGGTAGCATCTTTTTAAAGAAAATCATTAATTTCATTAAAAAAAAACACAAGTTACTGATTGATTAAATAATTCTATTTTAAATAAGAAATGATTATGCACAGTAAAGGTAACATAGGACAACATTTAAAAGATCATTATATTAGTGCTAATGAAACTGTTAATTATTTCAAGGTTTTATCTAAGTGCAAATCCAAGTTTAATTGTTTATTTAAAGAAATGCTTTGGATCAAAGAACTGAAACCTACACTTAACAATACAATACACACTTAACATACAATACAATACCTACACTTAACAAACAAACTGATTCAGTCAAAGCCAAACTGTTTATCTAGTTAATCTGCTAAG
>NW_022758196.1:0-798 GCF_011630105.1 Anneissia japonica
TAAGAAAAATTGTTCCTTTATCATATTCGACATTGTGGACTTCTACCCTTCCATTTCTGAAGACCCCCTTAACAGAGCTTTAGACTTTGCGGCTGCATACATAGATATAAGCCAAGAAGACCGCAATATCATCTCCCATGCAAGAAAATCACTCCTCCTCAACAATGGTGAATGCTGGCAAAAGAAAACAGCAGACAATAATTTATTTGACGTCCTTATGGGCAGCTATGATGGTGCCGAGGTTTGTGAGCTAGTAGGTTCATACATCCTGCATAACCTGTCACATGACTACGGTAATTCCAACTTCGTACTGTACAGGGACGACGGCCTTGCAGTATTCCATAACACCACACCATCCCAAATGGAGCGCATCAAAAAGAGAATATCTGCAACGTTCAACGACTGTTTTAAACTAAAAATCACAACAAAAGCCAACCTGAAAGTCGTAGACTACCTTGACGTCACACTTAACCTCAACACCGGCTCATTCAAACCATACAGAAAAGAAAATGACCCACCACTCTACATCAACTCCGCATCAAACCATCCGAAAAATATCATCACCTAACTCCCACCTTCCATCAACAGGAGAATATGCGACTTATCCGACAGTGAGGCAACGTATTGGAATGCATTACCACCATACATGGATGCACTACAAGCATCCGGTTTCACGTACGATCCTAAATACGAGCCCCCTCAGCCACAGAATCCACGAAAGCAGAAACGACAAAGAAACATCATCTGGTACAATCCTCCATTCAGCAAGAACATTGCCACCAACATCGGCAAATCATT
>NW_022758197.1:0-1561 GCF_011630105.1 Anneissia japonica
AAGTAAAAGCAAAATTCTTAAAACGTTATGAAAGATAAAATCTTCCCAGGCAAGAATCATGGCCGGTAACCCTCTGGTTACCCATATTGAGGTAGTAAATGAAAACACTGTGATTTATTACAGTATCATTTAGTATAATAGGGAAAAGTGTAAATTAACTCTTCCCTGGTATAATACAGTTTAACCTTTCCTGTGCGACCCCCTCCCGTAGGCCTAGTGATCACCTCCCTTAACGTCCCCTCTCATATTATAGTCCCATTTGTTCTATCTAATTAGTGCATTTGATACCTCACGTAAGCCATCACCTCCCGTAAGTGACCGCGACCACTTTTTGATTCAGTAGTGCAGGGAATAATGTATACTCTCAAATCTATAGACACATTGTATAGGTCAGAATTAAATATCAATAAACTTTATCTTATGATGCATTTTGGTGTTCGTTTTAACTTTGTTTATTCTTTGGTAAAACAAAAAAATGATCTTTTATCAGCTATTTCCGCCAGCAATCCGAGATCTAGGTCTAATTAATATGTTTGATATACAGTTCTATAGAAAATAAAACTTAAAACCTTATCTTTGATGTATTTACATTACCTACTTCAAAATCGAGAGTCCGCACCCTCAGCCCATCCTTGTTGGGGCTGAGGTGGTAAAATTTGGGGAAAATAATACCTCTAGATTGCCGGATATGACACTCTTATATAGTAAAATTCATCAATTAATCGCTGTGATGTACTTTAGAAAATAAAACTTAATTTCTTTGGTGTATGTACTTTAATTTACCTACTTCATGTGCCGAAAACCAATCTTATCTTTGCACGCTTTTTCTCATATTTCTCAAATTGTAATAAAGGCAAACGCACTCGAGTCGTGGTAATTCAAATGTTTGTAGGCAGAGATACCGGTATGTTTTACTCAGGCTGTACAGCACTCTTTAGTTTAAACCTGGGTCATTTACGCAGTTTATTTCAACAATTTTCAGGCATCTTCTTAACTAATGAAATTCCATTGTGGACGAAAGGTGAGGGAGACCAACTATTCCCACCTTGTCCCCACCCTTACGATCTGCACCCATGGGCGCACGAGAGACCACACCACCTCAGCCTCAACATGGTTGGGGCTGAGGTGCGAAAATTGTGAGAATATGGACCTCTGGGTGCCTGGAAATTGCACTCTCATACCTAAAATATCTTACCAATAATTCATGTCAAACAATAATACAACAGTTATTTTGCTTAACATAATTTAGGGGGGTGCGATCGCACCGTCTGCACCTCCCACCCACCTGCATCCGCCCCAGCAGACATACAGAAAGACAGACCAGAAGACCCGAAATTAGACTTGTAGAGACGCTTTGCCGCGTCTTACCCCGGTATTCTTAAAACGAACTTCAGTCGTAGTTCGAGCTAAAACTTAAAAATTACGTCATTTCGTATTCTTAAAACGAACTTCGACTTGCACTACGACTAAATGACGCAAACCTCGCCTAAGATTACTGCCTCCGCAGGCCGATTTTTTTAGTCAGCCTAGGGTCAGGCTAAATCGCCGACTTGAAATATTT
>NW_022758198.1:0-881 GCF_011630105.1 Anneissia japonica
AAATTCCAACAGAAAGAATGGTAGAAAGAAAAGGCCTATGGATATATCGTTTAAGCGCGGTCGTCTTAAAAGTGCATTCATATCGAAACCGAATTTTTGCCTACCGAACCGATCAGAAAATCGAATAGGGACGCTGGTGTTCAGTGCATCAGAATCCGAATTTCCGAATTTCGGTTCGGATCCGACGTGAATGCAGTTAAAGTTCCAATTCTACTCTTGACAAATAGTTGTTTCATGATTCTCTTTTTCTGAGTTATGTAAATAATTAACGAAGTATTAATTATGAACATTAAAGCAGCTTAGTTAAGTGCCTGATTTCTCATCATCGGTCGCTGCGTTGGTGGTACAATAATATTTTACATGGTAGGCCCAGCGTATGATAGGAAAATGAATACAGAATTTCAACCCTATTCTGAAAACAGCGAATACTAATTCGCCAATTGAAAACAAGATGACTAAATCTTCGAGACATTTTAGGAAATTATTTATCGATATACGGCATGTAATTATCATCAGGCTGTACGGTACTATTTTACATTAAAGAAATATTGTTGGTACAAGTCGAATATGCAGACAAAAAACCCTGCTTGAATGATTGCTGTCTTCATTTGAAAATAATGAGCTGACATCAATCATTAGTCTAAAATATGGATAGGCCTAAGAATTATGTTAATTTCCATGGGCCTCCAAGAGCTACCGAAACAATTAGATATTCATCAGTTAGATATGTTATCTATTAACCACATTGTTTAATGCGAAAATGACAAAACAATACGGAGTAGGCCTCTATCTATGTATATACTAAATAACATTCAGGAGTATATACAGGAGTGGCAGAAATATCCGAGTTTATAATAAATCAGTGTTCTTAAAGTCTACTA
>NW_022758199.1:0-626 GCF_011630105.1 Anneissia japonica
TTAGTAATTGTTCTCCTTTTCACCCGCATAATCAATACACACTAAAATACTATTTTAGATCATGAAAATTCATTACCAGCTACAGGCTGGGCAGCCGTAGATAAAAGCAGAATCACGAACACGGTCGCAGATACCTTAGACATCTACAGAGAAAAAAGTCACAACAATAGAACATATATTAATGTTTGCGGTACACCACGTAGATAGTTCTGAAAAGAACTGTTGTTGTTTGGTTGAGAATATTTTGACGGTTTGTATGAGTTGCTTTAATCTTCAGGAGAAATATCTGCAGAAATCCCAAAACTGTGATATACTTATATGTTTGGTTAGAACAATAGAACAATTCATTAAAAAACCCGAACCTACTTTGATAATTTCCAGTGGTCTAAATCACAATATTAAACTTTGGTTTTAATAAATTAGCATTTTTAATGATTTCTGACTATGATGTGATGCTTGTTCTGCGACGACAATGACACTTGGTTGTTAAAGCTGTAGCGCATTCCCTATAGGCCAGGCCTACATAGGCTGTATTATAATTAACATGTTAATGCGGTTAGTTACATAAAACAGCAGCTGTGGAGTATTGATTTTTTCCGTGGCCACCTATCGCACTATCGCATGCA
>NW_022758200.1:0-1806 GCF_011630105.1 Anneissia japonica
CTATTTCCATAAGCGCCCCCCCCCCAATTTCCACTCTGTTTTCATAAGCGCCCCGTTTAAATAAGCGCCCCTTTGAATAAGCGCCCCTCAGAAAGCGCAAAATTTATTTTAAGCGCCCGGGCGCTTATTCGCACGAGTACGGTAATTGTAATTAGAAAGGTAGTGTACGTTACAGTAACTTACGTTACGTTATAGAATATTAATCAATATTAATGAAATACCGTATAGGGCATAAAACTATTATAAATGACTTTATTTACGCCGCCAAAGACACATGAAAGTTTTAGAACCTTCTAAGAAAAAATGGCATTGAGCAATTGACACCTAGAAACTCGTGTTTACCAACTTTGTGTTTCCCTCGAATGTTGGTCATCCGCTCATCATTAAAGTGAAGCAATTTGGTAAGTATTTGTTATAGGTTTTGTCTTGACTACAGGTATACCGTATATAACAAAATAGTTGATATTTATAGTAAATTGTTAAATTGAAAATTTCAGGCAATACCTTAGGCCTACTTGAAAGGAATACTACGTTGTGAAAAGTAACGTATGTTAAACACACGGTAACGTATTTTATTGTTGATATAGCATGTAATAAACATCATTTAATAAAAGCATGGGCAGTGGCTGCAGTATATCTACTTTCTTTTACATACATCCTATGACTCTCTATAGGAATGCTTTCCTATGGCAGATATTTCTAATTTATTTTGATGGTAACGTATATTACAGTAAAATACTATGCGTACATTATAATCGCGAGTAAATTCATGAAAGCAAACGTTACACATTAAATAAATTTACCTAATCAACATTCTTTAACTTCAAATAGGTATGATGACAACAAATATGTTTGCAAATCATCGTTATTTTCTATTAGAGATAATTATATTATGAGTAATCCTGGTAACGTAGGTTACAAAACTTTATCAATTTGAAAGAACGAGAAAAACTAACCACATATCATTAAAAAAAGAACATAATTATCACCTACTTCAATGATTTTTTTTTCTCAAAAACCATACCGTAGCTAAAATAAATAGAAAAACAAATCAAATGTTCTTCTTGTTGATTATAGACAAAAATACTCTTTAGTCATTTATGATTGTTTTGTAAATGTGCTCATTTGGAATGCGAGGTTATCATTTATTTTTAAACACATGTACTGTATATACTCACGATTGAGAAGAGAAATTATTATTTGATTTTACAACGATAGACTTATGATCGGTTTTACATAATTATATGAAACTAACGTTACTAACATTTGCATACATAATGCAATTATCATTGGAAGTGTATGTCTGACAAGTTTATGTTATTTGTTGCCAGGGCTTCTCCGTAGTTTTTTAATGGGGAAGATATATGTTGTTCTTTTTCTTTTAGTGAGCGAAAATAAAAAAGTAGCAACCGGAATAAAATATACAGCTATAGTTATATTATTAGAGCGTCAATTTTTCAAAACAATACAAATGTGTAATTACTTGGGTGTGGCACTTTTACCCCACTTGTTTTTTTTTGTCATCGTATGTATAATGATATTTATGGGTACATTTTACACTCAGCATAGATGATCATCTTACATCCATCTAATTCAACATTAGTTCAGTAACTTACGTTATCGCATATTAAATATATTGATAATGTTAAAGCATGGAGGAATTAGTTTAGAAACTAATTCCTCCATTGTTGAAGGGTATACTGTGAAAAAACTATTTGAAGCTAAATGTTACGATTTTAGGGAATTGTTCTTGACATATTAAAGTTTCGTTCTAAAGAAAACCCTGTTAACTGAACTTTATTTTTC
>NW_022758201.1:0-1197 GCF_011630105.1 Anneissia japonica
GGCAAAACATGCCCATTCGTGCAGAACGAGTGTGCAGTGTCTGCTGATTGATGAATAACCTAATGTGAATTCACCAACTGATTAAAAGTTCAACCTGGTTTAACGAGCAAATAATACGGTAATAACACACAACAGAGGTTAACGATCATAATCAATGCTGTATTAAGCTTATGTAAAATAATTAAGAGACAAGAAAACAACACGTAATATAGGCCATGGCCACAGACCCTACATTATACGGTCTGTATAGGCGAACAACTCGGGTAACAACTACATTCCTGAACCATCGCACATGTTCCTACAGTTTCCATGTAAAGAGATCAAGCCAGTCGGCTATTTTCAGCATTTGACATTCTTTCCTTGTCTCCGATGACATTCCTGAATTGGCAGCGTACAAAGACTTCGTCTCCGATAACATCCTTGAATTGGCGGCTTACAAAACTTTCTTTATTCTTTCAAGAGTATCACTGGACCCTACTTGTGAGAACGTTTCTCACTGAATTAATGATTACTAGGCAACTTAGTACTGGCAAATTGATACCTATTTAAAGATGACATGAATTAGTGAATCTGATACTTATATACAGTAACGATGTATTAAATAAAAGTTTAAAACCTGTGTTTGATATTTATTGAGCTCTCATTAATTAACTAATTATTCCCAATAACCAAATGAACGCTGCTGATCGGACAAAATATAATAATAAACTGGCATAGGACCTACTCTATTTTTTCAGTAAATGTTTTCTCATACACTATTTCAAACAAAATGTTTTTGTTACACAACTACTGGAGTAGGGAGTTATGAACTCAGTCTGGCTAGACAATGAACATGCTTGCTTCATCAGATAAGACAAAAGATATCAATTAACGTCTCCGTGGTAACGTTAACTTTTAACCCTACTACTCTAGTAACCGAAATGTTCACTGATTAATCTCAGATAAGAAAGTATAATACATACTCCAAGTATTGAAATACACGCCATCGTGTTGGGATTCAATATTTCGACATTAATTATGTCATCATCAGGAATGATACTCTAGTATTGTTGCTTTTTATTGAGTAACAAACGATTGAATCAATAGCATGAATCGTGTACATATTTGAGTATAAATAATTAATATGTACATAATCATATGTATGAACTTTAGAAACAATTTAGTGGAGGAAACCAATTTTCAACCTATTCTTATATA
>NW_022758202.1:0-1050 GCF_011630105.1 Anneissia japonica
ATTTCATTAGCAACTTGCAATCAATCACAATAAAGCAAAAAAAGGACGGTGGCCAAATCCACCTGCAATAAACAATGAAAACTTACTATTAACATCAATATAACAATCAAGCAAATAGCGCCCTCATCATCATGAATAACTTTATCCATCCTAGTACATCATACATAACAAAACAGAAATTGTCCCTACACTGTGGGATTAGCATATTGCCTAAACGAACATTCATTATTTTATACAGTATTATGTGCAGCCTGAGGGTTCTACACACAAAACAGTCAATTCACATTTTCGTAGACTACGTGGGAACAATTAAATCATTACTACTCAATTGAGTTATAGCACAATTACAGTACTACCATTACAATCCCTTCAAGTACTCAACATCCTATTTGCGCTGCATAAGCTTATTCTATTTGTATAAAATGTGTAATCATGCACAACCATTCATATCATATAATTTATAAAACAACTATAATTATAACAGGAGTCTCTAAATATCACAAACATGGCATAGTTACTTAGTGATATGGTAGTATCTACAACACTATCATTATGAATAGATGTATAAATGTAGCTTATCAAAACTAGGTCAGTCAACGACCGAGCGCATTCATTCATTGCGGTGAAATGTAATACTGTACTGTACTATCTTTAAGACAGTGTGAGAAGCACATTGTCATCTAGCCCAGCCCTATAGCAATGTAACAATTTGCCTTTATCACACGTAAATGTACACCAACCAATTATGATATCTCATCTAATATTTGCTACATATAATTAATACAATATCATCATCTTAGAATAAGATGAAAAACACATGAAAAATAAAGGAATCTTGAAGATCGGTCCTACGAATTATGTCGACAATACCAATTTCTGTGAAACACAGAGATACCGCGGGAAAATGTTGCTGCAAGCAATGTTACCCAATTTATACAGCAAAACACTTACACACACACATATATATATACACACTAGAAATTGCAAATTGCAAGTGAAGTGCTGCGAAGTACAACTGCATATAAATGTTCTTCGAACAAAATTATTTAT
>NW_022758203.1:0-6989 GCF_011630105.1 Anneissia japonica
ACAAGGAGATTCAACGATAGCAATTGAACCGTGTACCCAGAGATCTCCACGGTTAAGCGCACACCAAGTGACAACCACCAGGTTAGCCGACTGAGCTAAGCTGCTCTCTCGTTCGTTCATTCATTGAATGAATGAATGAATGAATGAATGAATGAATGAACAAACGAAAGTACGAACGGGTTAACATTGTGTAATACATAAAATATAAATTGTTTGAGGATGTAAAAAATCAGCTATTCATGACTGAATGGACTAGATGGTGTCCAGTAAAGTATAAGCAAGTGTTTCAGCTACATCAGTCTGTTAGACGAAACGTCCTGTCAGAACTTATAGAAAAACAAATTATAGTACTAAAGCAACGAAACAATAGAGGTTACTCCCTATTTTCCTTAAATTTTTAAATATTCAAAAATCTGTATCTCATTATCCGTTGCAAGTTTTTCGTCAATCACCCTTATTGAGCCCGTCTTTAACTAAAACATAGGAGCTGCGCCAAAACGTTCAGTATCGTCGGACGATGACGTGACAAATCCGCTTTCTGTCAAAATACTACACTAGTGTTTAGTGTTATGATCTGTAATCGTTTGTACCTACGGTAATTTGTTTTTTATAAGAATACATTACATAGGCTTATGTCAAAATGACATAACAAAATGTTTCTGTAAGAATAAGAACGTTTTCTAGTCATAAAGAAAACATAACATTTGACTTGTTTTACTATTTAATATAGTTATTATAAAATGTGAAAAATATACATAGCAACCATATACCATTATATTCTGTTTTTTAATATAAACAAAAAAATATATACCGTATTATTGAAATCTATTAAGTATACAAAGATTGCATTTACAATAACATTTTAAAAATAATTTACAGGGCATTCTACATTAACAATTTTGAAGTACAATAGATCATTCACAATAAAGAGTACTGAATAATAGAGTGAATGCTGTACTTCATTAATTTAAAATGGGAATAACTAATTATTATACTGTATTTACGCATTTTTTGGTAAAAAAGTAAATGAGGACAAATCTGAACATAAATTGTAATACATGCAGTAGAAATTGATAAGGTCTATGTACATATGTGTAACTTATTTATTTAATCATTTATGGTACAGTATATCTTAATGCATACAGTAGTAATTGAGTAGGCTATATACATATTAATGTGTAACTTATTTATTCAATCATTTATTGCATAATATCTAATCTGAAAGTACATATACATATCTAAAAGTATAATACCTAATGTGTACCATAGTAATTTAGTAGACCTATGTACATATTAAAGTGTAAATTATTTATTTAGTCATTTATGATACAGTATAATATTTAGTATAACTAATTATTACACTGTATTCATGCATTTTTGGTAATAGACAAATCTGAACATAAAATGTAATACAGTACATGCTTTAGTAATTGATAAGGTCTATGTACATATGTGTAACTTACTTACTTTAATCATTATGATACAGTATATCTAATGCATACAGTAGTAATTCAGTACACTTTATATATTGTGTAACTTTTTTATCTAACATGTGAAAGAGTTTAATATTTAATACTCAGTAGTAATTGAGTAGGCCTATGTACATATTTTTGTGTAACTTATTTATTTAATCATTTATGAAACAGTGTAATATTCAATACCTACAGAACTAATTGAGTACCGTAGGCCTATGTACATATTAATGTGAAACTTATCTGATCATTAATGGTACAGTATAATATTTAATATGTACATTAGTAATTGAGTAGGCCTATGTACCTATTCATGTACCACTTATTTATTTAATCATACAGTATAACATTAGTACATACAATAATAACTGAGTAGGCATGTACTTATTCATGTGTAACTTAAATTATTTATTTTATAAAAAAAGAAAGTAAGATAATAACCATGTAACCAATACCACTTATGAACTGACCTGTGTACAACATTACTCAGAATTTCTAGGCGCTATTACACAAATCATATCCGAGGCAACATCATATCACTTTAGTTAAGATCTTTGACTGATAGGAACCAGATAAAACACTCTCTAATCATATCATTTATAACAACACCTGATACACTACAGTTATTCATGTCAAGTTTATTCAGTTTAGACGTAATAAATAAGGTTGAAAATGAAGAACCACTTATGTCACAAAGATCATTACCTCTGATATAAAGACATAATTCCAACTTGACTCCTCTCTTAAAGCACTCTCTAATTATATCATTCACAATCATTCACATTAACACTTGATAGACTGCAATTATTCTTGTAAAGTCTATTCAGTTTAGGTGAAACGAACAAAGATTCAAATGAAGACCCACCAACATCACTTAGATTATTACCAGTGACAATAAGCCACGCTTATTCCAACTTGACTCCTCTGCTAAAACACTCTAATCATATCGTTCATAATTACACATGGTAGATTACAGATATTCATGAAAAATTTACTCAGTTTAGACGTAATGGATAAGGATGCAAATGAAGACCTATCAATCATGATCAATCACTAATTCCCACTTGACTCCTCTACCAAAACACTCCCCAATCATATCCATAATAACGCCCGATAAACTGAAATTATTCATGCCAAGTCCACTCAGTATAGATGTAATGAATAACGATGCAAATAAAGACACATCAATGTTACCGAGATTATTATCACTGACATAATGCTCCACTAATTTCCAACTTGACTCTTCTGCTAGAACACTCTCTAATCATATCGTTCATAACAACGCTTGATAAATTGCAATTATCCATGCCAAGTTCACTCAGTTTAGACGTAATGAATAAGGATGCAAATGAAGACCTATCAATGTTACTGAGATTATTACCACTGACATAAAGCTCCACTAATTCCAACTTGACTCCTCTGCTAGAACACTCTCTAATCATATGGTTCATAACCACACATAATAGATTACAGTTATTCATGAACAGTTTACTCAGTTTGAAGTAATGAATAAGGATGCAAATGAAGACTCATCAATGTTACTGAGATTATTAGCACTGATATCTAGCACCTCTAATTCCAACTTGACTCCTCTGTCAAAACACTCTCTAATCATATCATTCATAATAACGCCTGATAAACTGCAATTATTCATGCCAAGTTTACTCAGTTTAGACGTAATGAATAAGGATGCAAATGAAAACCCATCAATGTTACTGAGATTATTACCACTGACATAAAGCTCCTCTAATTCCAACTTGACTCCTCTGCTAGAACACTCTCTAATCATATCGTTCATAACCACACATGATAGATTACAGTTATTCATGAACAGTTTACTCAGTTTAGACGTAATGAATAAGGATGCAAATGAAGACCTATCAATGTTACTGAGATTATTACCACTGACATAAAGCTCCACTAATTCCAACTTGACTCCTCTGCTAGAACACTCTCTAATCATATCATTCATAATAACGCCTGATAAACTGCAATTATCCATGTCAAGTATACTCAGTTTAGACGTAATGAATAAGGATGCAAATGAAGACCCATCAATGTTACTGAGATTATTATCACTGACACTAAGCTCCTCTAATTCCAACTTGACTCCTCTGCTAGAACACTCTCTAATCATATCGTTCATAACCACACATGATAGATTACAGTTATTCATGAACAGTTTACTTAGTTTAGAAGTAATGAATAAGGATGCAAATGAAGACCCATCAATGTTACTGAGATTATTACCACTGAAAGCTAGCACCTCTAATTCCAACTTGACTCCTCTGCTAGAACACTCTCTAATCATATCGTTCATAACCACACATGATAGATTACAGTTATTCATGAACAGTTTACTCAGTTTAGAAGTAATGAATAAGGATGCAAATGAAGACCCATCAATGTTACTGAGATTATTAGCACTGATATCTAGCACCTCTAATTCCAACTTGACTCCTCTGTTAAGACACTTTCTAATCATATCATTCATAATAACGCCTGATAAACTGCAATTATCCATGTCAAGTTTACACAGTTTAGACGTAATGAATAAGGATGCAAATGAAGACCCATCAATGTTACTGAGATTATTAGCACTGATATCTAGCACCTTTAATTCCAACTTGACTCCTCTGTTAAAACACTCTCTAATCATATCGTTCATAACCACACATGATAGATTACAGTTTTTCATGACCAGTTTACTCAGTTTAGACGTAATGAATAAGGATGCAAATGAAGACCCATCAATGTTACTGAGATTATTACCACTGAAAGCTAGCACCTCTAATTCCAACTTGACTCCTCTGCTAGAACACTCTCTAATCATATCGTTCATAACCACACTTGATAGATTACAGTTATTCATGAACAGTTTACTCAGTTTAGAAGTAATGAATAAGGATGCAAATGAAGACCCATCAATGTTACTGAGATTATTAGCACTGATATCTAGCACCTCTAATTCCAACTTGACTTCTCTGTTAAAACACTTTCTAATCATATCATTCATAATAACGCCTGATAAACTGCAATTATTCATGCCAAGTTTACACAGTTTAGACGTAATGAATAAGGATGCAAATGAAGACCCATCAATGTTACTGAGATTAATAGCACTGATATCTAGCACCTCTAATTCCAACTTGACTTCTCTGTTAGAACACTCACTAATCATATCATTCATAATAACGCCTAATAAACTGCAATTATTCATGCAAAGTTTACACAG
The DNA here is from genome assembly GCF_011630105.1 of Anneissia japonica. Classification (NCBI taxonomy): domain Eukaryota; kingdom Metazoa; phylum Echinodermata; class Crinoidea; order Comatulida; family Comatulidae; genus Anneissia; species Anneissia japonica. The sequence goes on from NW_022758203.1 coordinate 4,708, forward strand.
TTTAGACGTAATGAATAAGGATGCAAATGAAAACCTATCAATGTTACTGAGATTATTAGCACTGATATCTAGCACCTTTAATTCCAACTTGACTCCTCTGTTAAAACACTCTCTAATCATATCGTTCATAACCACACATGATAGATTACAGTTTTTCATGACCAGTTTACTCAGATTAGACGTAATGAATAAGGATGCAAATGAAGACCCATCAATGTTACTGAGATTATTACCACTGATAGCTAGCAACTTTAATTCCAACTTGACTCCTCTACTAGAACATTCTTCAATCATATCATTCAGAATAACACTTGATAAACTAGAATTAGTTATGCCAAGTATATTTAGTTTAGGTGAAATGAATAAGGATGCAAATGAAGCCCCATCAATGTTACTGAGATTATTACCACTGATAACTAGGAACTTTAATTCCAACTTGACTCCTCTGCTAGAACTCTCTCTAATCATATCATTCATAATAACGCCTGATAAACTGCAATTATTCATGTCAAGTTTACACAGTTTAGACGTAATGAATAAGGATGCAAATGAAGACCCATCAATGTTACTGAGATTATTACCACTGATATCTAGCACCTCTAATTCCAACATGACTCCTCTGTTAAAACACTCTCTAATCATACCATTCATATTAATGCCTGATAAACTGCAATTATTCATGTCAAGTTTACACAGTTTAGACGTAATGAATAAGGATGCAAATGAAGACCCATCAATGTTACTGAGATTATTAGCACTGATATCTAGCACCTCTAATTCCAACTTGACTACTCTGTTAAAACACTTTCTAATCATATCATTCATAATAACGCCTGATAAACTGCAATTATTCATGCCAAGTTTACACAGTTTAGACGTAATGAATAAGGATGCAAATAAAGACCCATTAATGTTACTGAGATTATTAGCACTGATATCTAGCACCTCTAATTCCAAATTGACTTCTCTGTTAGAACACTCTCTAATCATATCATTCATAATAACGCCTGATAAACTGCAATTATTCATGCCAAGTTTACTCAGTTTAGACGTAATGAATAAGGATGCAAATGAAAACCTATCAATGTTACTGAGATTATTAGCACTGATATCTAGCACCTCTAATTCCAACTTGACTCCTCTGTTAAAACACTCTCTAATCATATCGTTCATAACCACACATGATAGATTACAGTTTTTCATGACCAGTTTACTCAGTATAGACGTAATGAATAAGAATGCAAATAAAGACCCATCAATGTTACTGAGATTATTAGCACTGATATCTAGCACCTGTAATTCCAACTTGACTCCTCTGTTAAAACACTCTCTAATCATATCATTCAGAATAAAACTTGATAAACTACATTTATTCATGGCAAGTGTATTTAGTTTAGGTGAAATGAATAAGGATGCAAATGAAGAACCATCAATGTCACTTAGATCATTACCACTGACATACAGCTGCTGTAATTCCAACTTTACTCTTCTATTTAAGCACTCTCTGATCACATTATTCATAACAGCACCTGTAATACAATTTCTAAAGGTAACGATATTAAGTTGTGGTGCATTACTAAACAGGTGAACTACAAATGAAGCTGTACTCAAAGATGATAATGTACAATCTGTTACATCATATTTGAAGAAGAGTCTTTGACATTCATCTGTCAGGTAGTTAATATCATTATCACATATTATACTACATACTTTTTCAAAAATAATCTTTTGTTCTGGCACAGCAATTAATATGTGAGCAAGCATTCTGCCTTTTTCTTCAGATGACATTTCTCTTAAAAAATATTCAAATGAATTTATCATTTTCCATTCAGGCCAATCACGAATTCTTATCATAAGTCTTATGAAATGCTCTTTTTGACTGATTTCTAATTCAGGAATAATGTTATGGATAAATTGTCTTAGTGATTTACATATGTCATTAATATGTGGCTTTATTTTTAAATCTACTCTGGTCATGTGACCAATAACTGCTTTTTCTACAGTACCCATATGGTCTTCATTTACACATCTTAAATATTCCATTAAAGAACGATATGTTGAGATATCATTCGTTATCCAATGATTTAAAAATATGCCAGCATTACCACCTAGGAATCCAATTGCAAACACCTTTGTTACGTGCAAATGTTTACTTCTGCTTATCATCTTCCATTCATTATCAGTCAATGGCTCAAATAATGTTCCCATGTCATTTGAACACTTATTCTTCAACCCTTGTATCTGACATAGTTTGCATAAGTAAAATCCAACTAATGACTCTA
>NW_022758203.1:8699-22500 GCF_011630105.1 Anneissia japonica
ATTTCATCACCTCAGCCCCAATCATGGTGGGCCTGAGGTGGGCATTGCCCTTCATTTGGTACCTACACTTTTTCTTCATAGAAAATATAGTGCCCCCAATGTCATTAAATGCATCTCCCAGAAATGGGTTTTTCCATCTTGGGAACACTGCATATATCTGTACCTGAAATACAGTAGCTATATAGATATATTATCATTCATGTTTCTTATTGAGTCATTTCATGCCAAATCATATAGTGGTCCCAAGGTGACCCTCTTAGATTTTGCTAAAAATTCACAAAAATACTGTAAATGCTAGTGCCACTCTCGAACAAACGCTGCACCAAACCTGTCTCGCTTTATCTAGAGTTTATTATTTTTTTTCACTGCTGCATTTTGCATAGATATTTGTTTTCATTTTAGCCTATATTTTTTTTATTGGAAATAGTTGATATTGGAAACAGTTCGAAGCTGAAAATTACTACTCTGTGTATTTTGAGGCCAGTCTTTCAGAGTCTGCAAAATACTGCATCTTGATTCACTGAAAAGTAGGTATCTCAAATTGTTAGTTCATTTCAAGCTGAAATGATTTTTCAATATTTCAGACTATAGCACCTATACTGTACCATGTATCTGAGATGTCCAATTTGCAGACACATTACCTCTAGTTAGTGCTGTATGCAATCAAGCAAGTACCAATCAACTAATCAATGAGGTATGGGTAGACCCCTAAAACACAGACCAGACATAAAAAGAGAAAAATGGTTACTTTCCAGTGGACAGTTGACCATGTGGTTTTGAAACATGCACAATGGGAATATATGTACCAGAACTATATATGACACAAATTCCAGCAATGTAACTCAATTCCATCATGGTTAGGTATTTTTATCGTATATTTCCTCATTATTAATATGAAACAATTTTTTTGAAGATCAAACTTCGTAAGTCAAAGTCGTTCCGAGACACTGATCATTTTGGTAGAACCCAGTTTGTTTTGTAAATAATTCTCAATAAAATCAGTCAGTGAACAATGAAATGAGAGTGAAGCATAAATAACAAATTTTCATAGGGTTATTATGGCTCAAATCGGCCAGAAATTTAAAAGTGCGTCTGTGACCCCTCTTGGATTTTCCTTTAAAAAATTCTAAAAATACCTTGTTATGTCAGAAGAAAGAGTCCAAAATTTCAGTTTCAATTTTCAAACGGTTTTTGTTATGACCTTTTGAAATTGTGGTACCACGCCCCCTTTTTCATTACAGGAATGGCTCCTTTAAATTTGTATGGTATCATGAAGCTATATATTCTGGAATAATGAAGATAAAAAGTTGTAAATTGTTACTTACACAGATATTTGGTTCCTTTTTCAAGAAATACCATTAAAATTCGGGTAGCATATCTTATTAGAATGTTATATGCAAAAATTCCCCAAACCATTGTGCAAAAACAGATTTTCACTATTTCAGAGGGCCATATCTTATAAGTAAGAAAGTTAAAATTAAACATGTAATGAATATGTCATACTACTACATATATAACTAGATTTAAACTCATCACTGAGGACGAGTTAGGTGATCCGCCGCCTTTGACTCTCAGCAAAGAGCGTGCAGTACGGATTGGACAATTTTAAAATGGCATAAAACATGCTCTAATTTATTTATTTATATTTTTAAAGAGTAATTTTGAGCATTTTACTAGAGAGGGCAGCAGGCACCTTTTCTAGAACATCGGACAGTAGTGCCAGCAGCTAGCATTATTAACAAGATGACCTTGACCCAAACAAATGTCCTAATATGAGGCCACTGGAACTCAAGATGTTAAAATCATGTCTACAACTCATCTACTTTCAGAATACGTAATAAATTAGGGGTCACCATGCATGCTAAGGAGCTAAAACTGATGAAAGATACTGTCGTGTAAATTTACAGATTTGGAGAAAGATGAGGGGGTCCAAAAATCAGTGAGTGTTTGAGACCTAAAGATTTAACAGATGCATTGGTTTGATTGATTTCTGGGTTCTTTGTTAAATATTAGAAATTGCAAATCAACCTTCAAATTTAATTGTCGCTAATAAATATTTTGAAACAATATTTTTTCCTGTCTGTGGGCTAGTAAAATATTCTGTGGGCTAGTAAAATCTCTAGTAAACTAGCCCAGTGGGCTAGTTACCAAAAAATGGGCTAGTTACCAAAAAAAGTTATGGCAAGCCCTGTTGATGCATGCTTATGCCTGAATTTTATACCCAGTGAATATGATTTAAAAATGCCAATTGGTTATGGAATCGTCAAAGGTTTGAGGAAAAAAAAGATGAGGGAGGTGAGAAAAACCAAGTTCATTTTCACCATGATGATGTCATCAAAATGTACGAAGAAGTCACAATTATGAAAGAGAATTGTCTCAGCTATAACATACTCAAAGTTGGGAGATGATCGATCAAGAGTATCTTAACCATTCGTCATTTCTGAATCATACACAGTGGGCATAAACTTCAGGTCAAGGTTGAATGTCCTGTACCTTAATTATTTGTTTGCACATTAACTTGCGCGTATGTGTGCGTCAAAATTATTATATGCTTAAAATCATGCCTATTTTTAATCAGTTATAGCTCCTAAGGATGAAAGGTGACCCCCCCCCCCTTCCTCAATTTTGATTACATAATCTGAAAGCACATGAGTTAGTAAATATGATTTTATAGATCATAATGGCTGATCGGACATTGTGACATCACCATATTGGCATATGATTTCAAAGAAACTGAATTTTATCCATGACGTCATTTTTGAAAATGTGCATTTGAGCGTATCTCACTTATCCTTGATCGATCGTCTCCAAACTTTGAGTATGTTATATCTTAGACAATTCTCTTTTACATACTGTATGTGACTTCTTTTTACATTTTGATGACGTCATCATGGTCAAAATTTATTTATGACGTTATTATTATACTTATTTGAACGTATCTCGCTTATTCTTGATCAATCGTCTCCTACAGTACCTGTGAGTATGTTATAGCCGAGACAAATTCCTTTAACAATGTTAACAAACATTTTTCACTTTAATGACGTCATCATGGTAAAAATTAATGTTTTTTTCTAACCTCTCCCCCACTTCTTTCTTTCTTTAAATTTTTGATGACCCGAGAGAGGGCGTCATGACCTAATATTATTCTTCATATTATGAAAATCCTGGCTACAGTATTTTTCTATGTTTCACTTTTAAGCGCTGTGAGATTATTTTGCCTGACAAGCGGATCAACAAACTAGTCCTCAGTGACAAGTTCAAATCTAGTTAGAGCAAATAAGTAGATATGATGGGGTTTCGAACATAGTTGCTGGACCACTGACTCTAAAAATACCCTCTTACCTTAATCGGCCTGATAACCCCTTGACCTTGACCTCATTAATTATGCAATTTATACCAGTATACAGATACATATATCAGTGTGAGTAGAAAGTATAAACTCTGTTTTTCAACTCTTTATGTGTGAACTGATTTTTCAAAATAAACAGATTTTAACCCTTTCAGTCCCATAAGCGCTTTAAGCGCTCTCGAATTATCGTCAGTAAGTAATTAATTAATTAACAATAATTAAAAAAAAAAACGTATGTGCAGTAATGTGTGCATGTATTTTCATTAAATATTCGAGAAAATATCAAAAATTTTTATAAAAAAATGTTTCTTGGTGCTTTTTTAATTAACTTGAATGATTAGAGTAATTAAAAATATGAAATATGATCGTTATTTTTGTATTATGATACCCTTGAACGGGAAGGCGCCGTCGTCAACACTGATGAATAAAATCGTCTAAAAATACACTTTTTTTCAAAAAGTAACAAATCTGACACTTTCCTATAATATAAATATATATTCAATATACATACTGTACCAGTTTTGGTTATTATATCCTCATATTTCCACGTAAAATTAATGTTTTTTCTGGCTGAAAAAAAAACGTGGCTATCAACTTCGTCAGCGCCATCTTGGTTGTTTACAAAAATGAAAACAAACCCTGACATGACCGTTGAACTTTCGAACTTTTTGGTTTCCCTGTGACATGCGCAATCATGACGTTGAGATCCATCTTGTCAAGAGCTCGAAAATGACACCTTGATCGCCTATATTATCGTAATTATTCATATTTTTTATAATTTTTTTTTTATACCAACCGGATTTTTGAAAGATTATAGGTGCGTTTTCCCACGTCTTTGTATGGGCGCTAGACGAATAATTGATTTATGGATTTTACGTCGCGGGGTAAGTTAGGCTTTTTCAGGCTACGGTGCGTAGTGCAGTGAAGTTGACTAAACCGGCTCGTAGGCCTAGGGGAATTGGCTTAGGCCCCCCCTGAGGTGAAATTTTATATTATTTTTTATCTTCCGAAGTTTTTGATCAAAAATTACAAATTTAGTTTTATTTTGTAAAGGAATAATTTGTGCTGATTTGAAGATGCATTTATTTATTCTGACTGTTGAATTAGTATTTTTAATCTTTTTTTTTCAAAATTATTAATAAACAGGGCCTAAAAAATTATTTAAATAATTAATTTTTTTTATTATTTTAAAAATTTCACAACACTATATAACCACTTATTTAGGAAAAACATTTTATTATCTTTCAATTCTTATCAAAGGAATTTGTATTACTCCAACAGAAAAAATTATATTTAATTATTTTTATGTCACTAAAAAAATTTTAAAAAAAACCGAAAAACGTCAGGATGAATGGGTTAATGCATTCTGGATATCAGGTCGAAGTACTGACTTATTTGAGATTTGAACTTTGACCTGATATTTAGAATACATTAACATCTGTAAATGTATCATTTACTACCTTCACCACTCGTTTTTCCTGAGTTTGAAGATACATTTTCAGTGCCTGCAATTAAGATTACATTAAAAGATTAGGCTAAGACTGAATAATAATATTTATCAGCTAATTATTTGAATGATAAGTGTTGGGCAGGATATTGTGCCATAGGTCATTCCAGGTCATTACAATTGTAGCGTGAAATACCATAACTCTCTATGGGTATGGCAAGTAAATTTTGAAGCAGCAATGTAAAAAATGCAGGTTTCTTACTTTCTTAAATAAAATCTCCATAGGAAATTATTTTGTGTTTTTGTGTTGAAAAAATTGTCATTCAACAACCAAAAGTTCACTGTATGAAGAAAAGCTGTATATTTTTTATGTTAGTCTGTAGTTTACTGTAAGCAAAATGGTTAATGGTTTATACTGTATACAACAATTTACAGCATTCATTTATGTTAAATGAAAAAAAATCAAACCCACAAACATACATTGTTGAGTAAATGACATTATAAAGTTCTGCTACAAAATATAAAATACTCTACCAGTACATACCTGGGCTTGATTGCTCAATTATCTTTGCCCTCTTAATTTTGTTAGTAGATCCTTTCTGTTTCACCTTTCTCTTGCTGGTTAAATTTTCCGGTTCTTCATCATCTGTTTAAGAAATTGTGAAAATCTTGCCAAATTTAACATGTTTTAAAATGTTTACGTAAAGTGGAGTTCAATTCATCAGAATAACAAACAACAATTTACAGCATTCATTTACGTTAAATGAAAACAAATCAAACCCACAAACATACATTGTTGAGTAAATGACATTATAAAGTTCTGCTACAAAATATAAAATACTCTACCAGTACATACCTGGGCTTGATTGCTCAATTATCTTTGCCCTCTTAATTTTGTTAGTAGATCCTTTCTGTTTCACCTTTCTCTTGCTGGTTAAATTTTCCGGTTCTTCATCATCTGTTTAAGAAATTGTGAAAATCTTGCCAAATTTAACATAGCATAGAACAACAATTATTTAAACTTTAAAATGTTTACGTAAAGTGGAGTTCAATTCATCAGAATAACAAACAACAATTTACAGCATTCATTTACGTTAAATGAAAATAAATCAAACCCACAAACATACATTGTTGAGTAAATGACATTTTTATGTTCTGCTAAAAAATATAAAATACTCAACCAGTACATACCTAGGCTTGATTGCTTCACTGTCTTTGCCCTTTTAATTTTGTTAGTAGGTCCTTTCTGTTTCACCTGTCTTTTGCTGGTTAAATTTTCTGGTTCTTTTTCATCATCTGTTCAAAAAATTGTGAAAATCTTGGCAAATTTAACATAGCATAGAACAACAATTATTTATTATTCCTACAGTATTCATTATTCAATGTAGATTTTCAATCAAACACCCATTAGAGAAATACAGTTAATATATTTTATTGCATTATACTTTTGTACCAGACTTGTGATTCCATTTGTGCGTTAGAGTAGATAACAATGTGTGGTTGTAAATATTAAAGTGTTCCACTATTATTATTATTATTACTACTATTATTATTACTATAATTGGTATGGAAATAATGATGGTCTTATACATATCCCCTACAGAACTTCAACCTTTCTGAATTGGTATGAACCTTTTCCTTTTTTTGGATTGGATTAAAATTAATTGATAATTATAACATTTAAAATACAATAGCAAAATACAAAAAAGTCTCTATACGTTGTTTGGAAATGTAAAACAATAATAAAATAAAGGTGAAAGTTCCAAGCCAAGCCAGCACCCAAACCGCAGTATGGAGATACACCACCTAACTAACCAGGGATTGATTTAATTAAACCATGGTTAGTTCATTATTTGAGGCATGCTGTGGCAAAATGGCTAAGTTGTAGCAAAAATTGAAATTCAAGTTATTGGTATTTTCAAATACCTAAGTATGTGATCTTTAAAATGAGTGGTCATTCGTTCAAATTGGACATTTCAAACCTAAGTTATTGGAAAGTGAAAGTACAGTACTCTTAGAGTCAAGATAAACAGGATTTTGAGTAATTGCCTTTCAAAGTTATTTGTGCATACATTGTTTAATAGAATGAACTATAAAAAATAACGTTAAATAAACAATTTGTTAACCACTTCCGGAACTAATACTTCGAGACATGATTAATAAGACATTTAACTGTTGACCTATAGTGAAAAACAAATTTGGATTTTTTAGCAATTTTTTGAGCTCCCATATTTTATAGCTCATTTAATCAATACTGGACTGTGCGACAACTTTACCATTTCACCACAACATGCCTCATTTATCTTACCTTCAGTAAGAGCTTTCACGGCTGAATGGAGTTGGACTTTACGCAACTTTTCAACAAATGGCTCCATTTTTCCTTCACAAATTACTGTTCTGTGCTCCAGATCATTTATCAAATGCCAACTGTCTTCATATTTCTTTTGTGGGATGTTAAATGAACCATCAAAAGTTGCTACATCATTCCGAGTCAACGCCATTCCTAATTTTACAAGCTTTTGCCTGTGCGATGTAAATTTTGATATTTCAAAACTTCTAACATTTTGAAATAATGGAAGCAGCTTTTTATTTTTTGGTTTGAAACCAAATTGTTTTGTTACATTTACAGTGTCATACAGAATACCAAGATCAGTTGGACTCAGATTCCCAAAACTATGCAAGTTGTCCAGCAAGTCGCGCATTTTAGTAGCATTATGCAGTTTAGTAGCATCAGTCACATGATCTCTGTACAATACTTTCAGCATACTGATACAGCTATTTCGATCATACCATTCTGATATATCCTGCAACAGCTCATGGTATTCATCCTCAGAGATTTCTGGAAGTAATGTAGTAATAAATATACTAAATTGTGTTAAGTATGTTAATACTTCACTATAGCGGATTCAAGGCAGGGATGTACTCAGATTCTAAATCTGATTGAGGCCATTCTTTATCCAGTTGAACGAGAATTGATAAAACATAGTAAAATGCATATCATGAATTGTGGGAGATGGGTTATTTTCTGTGACATTCTTGCTTGCTCATGCAAGGTCTTCTGGATTTCTATGAGATTCTTGCGACTCGCACAAGATTTTCCTGAACATGCTGAATGCAAGTGAAGCTGTAGCTTGATACTTGCCTTCCAATTCCAGGGTCATGGGTCAAAACACTAGGATATTTTCATATGATATACATTAAAATATCTCCACTCCCTAAATTTCATAAAGAAACCTAGCTTATTTATGTATCTTGTGTTAAATGTTTGTCTTGTGGAATGGATTGCCATCTATGAATAGGACAGTGATATATTCACTATTGATAATCATTGGCACATGTGCCTAAACAAAAAACAATGAAAATATACATTATTTGTTCTACCATAAAATAATAATAATAAATGAAAAAAATGTTAAGAAACAGTTAATTTTAAATAAACATAAAATTCATAGGACCCCAGTTACCCCAAAAACATGCACTGTTTATTAATAACTTAAATTGTAAAACCAGATGTATTGATTATGTTTAAATAACATAAAAAGAAAGTTACTCCGAATAATGAGAGGGAGACCATGATTTAAAGTTTGACCTTTATTGGGTCATTCTTGAAAATACACACAATAAAGCTCAAGACGTTGATTCATGGCCTCCCACTCATTATCCGTAGTAATGTTTCTTCTGTGTTATTTAAAAATTGCATAGTTATAATACATACCTTAGTTTGATTGCTCAATTCACTTTGAATATTAAACTATTAATATATACAGTATAAAGTATATTTATTATTGAAAAGTGGGTTTCAATTTTAATTAACATATTTTAAATGGAAAACAAACGTATGAACCATAGATTACCACCCTGACAAACATGCATTGTTGAGTAATAACCTATTGTAACGTTATGCTACAAAATACAACACATACCTTGGTTTTATTGCTCAATTTTGTTCTTTTAACTTGTTTATTTTACTTATTGTTTTTCTGGCTCATTTTATGCCTAAGGTAAAGGCATAGAATAACCATTTATTTTTTACTTTATTTCTAGTAGAAACTTTAAAATGTTAAAGTAAAGTGTAGTTCAATTCATCACAATAACAAACAACAATTAACAGCATTCATTTGTGTTAAATGAAAAAAAAATCAAACCCACAAACATACATTGTTGAGTAAATGATATTATAAAATTCTGCTACAAAATATAAAATATATTATATACATATCCCCTGCTGAACTTCAACCTTTCTGAATTGGTATTAACCTTTTCCATTTTTAACTGAAGAAATTCAGGAAACTTTGTATGTGGATTAAAATGTTGATAATTACAACAATTAAAATATAATAATAATCAAATGTTTTTCATAACAATATTTGAAAGATTATTTAAATAATTTTTAAATTTAATTATTTCTTATTGAACTTTTTTTCTTGAAAACATTTACTGGATATACCCAGTAATAATTAAAGTTAACTCACCTTCTGATGCATCTCCTTCCATACTGTCACTCATTTTTACAACGGATCAATCTACGAGGATTGAAAAAAAGTTCAAGTTTTCCATTGATTAACATACATGTCAACACTACCGTTTTTTTTTTTACCTGACTCACGGCCAATTTTTTTTCTCACATTTTTTCACATGCTTTTTACAAAGAAAATTACATAGGCATACGGTACTTACATTTTAATATTTTCTTCTTTGTTTTTGCAATAAAATAGTCTACAAAAATACATCACTATCCATGTTATCATCCAATAATTTGCTTGGTGATAGAAAACTAGCAAGAGCAACGCTTCTAAAATCGTTTTTAAAATGGTGAATAATAACGACAAGAGTATTGTATAAAGAATAGTGACGTAGCTGGACCAGACCTTACGCTGACTAATTAACATCTCAACGAGATTTGATTGACAGATAAACCGACTAATCAACGAACGTTATTTTGTCACGTGATCAAAAACTTTTTCTTGGATATTTTCATTTTCCTTATAGCAAAGATACTAAAAACACATGATAAAGCACTCGCATAGTAAAAATAAGGTGGAAATCGTGCCCGACGTAGGCTGCGCCCTTCTCTTTAACCATGCAAGATTTCAATACTTCGTGCCCGACGTACAGGGCGCCCTTCTGTTGCTAAGTATTTCCAGACGCATACGGCGCCCTTCATTTTTCACTAATGGAGGAAAACCTTATCACTAGAGTGCGTCCGGCCATAAGATTTTGCGCTACAGTATATTGTTTTCTATACTGATCCATAGGCTTAATTGTGTGTTTTATTTGGATAATAACAACAATTTCTACCTCCACCAAGGAATTATTTATTCACAGTTGTCACTGTCTGGGTACAATTGTACTAATTGTACAATTTTGTACAATTTTTTAATTGAGAATTGACAATAAAATACAGTACGCAACGACTTGGCAACGAAAGTTTGGTTGAAGTTTTTTTAGATTTAGCAGTAAGGGGCGTCCCATTGTTTGTATTCCCACCAAGCATTTCGGTGGAACACTTTTTTCGTGTGGAGAATTCTATCTTGTGTTTCTAGTATCTTTGCTTTGCGAAGCATACGTGAGCCTAGCCTAGATGTTTATGTAGATACACAGATTTACGCGAGCAGTGCGCATCAGCGACTTGGCCTTTGCCGACAACAAGGTTGACTGAATGCGGCTATTCCCTCTTCCTTTGGGAGTGAAATACAGAGCCTTTTACCACAATTTCCCCACCATGTTCCATGAAATAGATTAACACTATGAATATATAATTCATTTGCATACCACCTACCCTGAATTCTCTTTCCTAAAGAAGGTTGTTAGCAAAGAAAATGTTCGCCAACTCGGTAAGTCTAGTTTTGGAAGGGGTCAGTGAACACTTTAATAATTGCTATCTTTTCCATTGAAGCTACAGATAGCATACCACACACATGCCCTTTCTTTTATCATTGCTGATTTTCTGATGACTTCAAACATCACTATCTCCCTCCCCCCAATAAAAAAAAAAAACTCAGTGGGATCAAAATCTAAAAATGCAGTAATAAGCTAATGTCAACAATAAATAAATTGAAATGTAACATCCCTTAAAAAAAATGAAATGTAACATTTTACCACAATTGCTTAAAAAAAAATTAGGTACAGTAGGTAAAAGCCTAATTTTCGGCAACATCTGCGGGGAAATTGGTTCTTATTTTTTGTAATCCGAAGACGGATTTCTAGGCCTTACTACACAATGTGAACCCTGCGCAGTTTACGCACATGTGAGTTTTTTTAAAAGATTTTGAAACAACAGCTGACAGCCAGGCCCACTAGCCCACAGCTCTACAATTTTTTTTCTTCATAAGGACACATTTTGTAAGAACACCGAGGCTGAAATTGCCTAAAAATTAAGAACAAAATAAGAACAAATTGAAATTTTAGATTAGGGCTTTAGTTAGAAAAAATTAAAAAAAACCCCAACAAATCTTTTTGTACCATATTTGCAGTAGGTGTGACAATATTATGTTATGCCATCTAAACAACAGTATAGTAATACAGTATACTGATGTACAAAAATTATTCTCTTTGCAACATGCAACCGTACATTTACCCAACTTCACATTAGACTTTATCGTTGTTATGGATCTTCCCCCAATCATAAACATCGTTCGGGCAGATCAAGAGAATGAGTTTCCCCAATCAATCGTAACTATTAACGTCAAATTTTTCAAATGTATTTTTGATGTAGGCCCATTTAAAACAGTACTATGGTATATAAAGTGCTAGTAGGCCTACAGTAAATGAATTCTCTTATTTACAGTTAACAGTATATTTAGTTTTTTAGTGCAAGTGTTGTCATGTAAATAGATAAGACCAAAGACTGAGTAGTATGTCAACTCTCTTAAGCGAAAAAGCTAAGCAAGGCCCATGGGCCTACGTCCTGAGGATTCATGCCTTGCTTGATTTCACCTCACTAGCACGCTATCTTTTCCCACCCAACCACACAAGTTAGCCATGCATGATACCCGGCTTACATGTGCCAACGTTTTTATTTAACCTCACATTGTTTGATTATTTGTAACTCAGATTATAAATGTGCAAGAGCTACCCTTGCACAGTTTGCAAATTGTCCGCGCATTTTGAAACTGTGCAACAATCAATCAATCAAAATTAACATTTATTTCCTTCAAAACGTAAATTACAATATTCATTGAAATGTAACAAATAAATAACATAAGTATTGAAGGGGGCACAATTCCGAAAAGCAGAGCTTGTGATGGATCTCTTATACACATCTAGATGTGTATAAGAGACAGATTTTACATTATGCGCTATATAAATTGACAATTATTATTATTATTAAATAACATATTATTCGTCAAAGCTTCATACCTTTCATCAAATTTATAGGTAAAGCTTCACTCAATCAAGATTAAGAAAAGAACGTTAGGACTTCACTACAACAGCAAATCTATTGACCTTAGGCTTCGACGTTGATAGTTAGCGACCTCTGAAGAGGGTGGGTCCAGGCTTCAAAGTGACGCCTGCATTAGGAAAATATTGAGCTATCGATGCGCTACTATTGGTAAAATCAATTTCTAGAAAAAAAAAATGAATTAAGTCTACAGCACCCGGTATTCCCAAGCGGTCTCCCATCCAAGTCCTAACCAGGCCCGACGTTGCTTAACTTCGGTGATCGGACGAGAACCGGTGTTTTCAAGGTAGTATGGCCGTAAACAAGGATGCACCAACAGTGCAACACTTCGATCATCGAGTTCATTGAATGATATTACACATCTAGATGTGTATAAGAGACAGTCTGTACAGTACACATCATACGGGAAAAAAATCCGTCATCGTCTTCTGTCTTAAATTGGTGAACCTCTGTTTGGCATGATAGACGACTATCAATGGATACTCCAAGGAATTTAGAGTGATCAACCAAAGGAAAAACATAATCATTGAGTTTGATCTGCAGCTGACCTAGTTCAATTGGCTTTTGGGTACTCCTAAACAATACAAAGTTGCACTTCTTTAAATTTATAGTGAGGCAATTTGCCAGAAACCATTCGGATAATTCTCCCAAGCTTGCATTCACTATACGAAATAATGATTCTAAATTTTTATTTCTACAAAATATAGTCGTATCATCCGCATATAAAAAGAAGGATAATAATGCTGAAGAATTATAAATATCATTTATATATAAGAGAAACAAAAGGGGGCCCAAGAGAGAGCCCTGAGGGACACCGCAACTAATAGGCAAGTAATCAGATTGTGAGCCACCATACGTTGTGCATTGGTAGCGGTTAGTCAAATAACTCCTAAAAAGGTCGTGAGGAACTCCACGGATACCATAGTGATACAGTTTAGAGAGTAGGATTGAATGGTTAATAGTATCGAACGCTTTTGATAAATCAATAAATAAACCTATTGCAAACATATTGTTTTCAAAAGCATCAACGATTTCGTTGGACACGTCAATTAATGCCATAGATGTGTCAAAGTTTTTACGAAACCCAAATTGCTTATCAAAAAGAATATCGTTTTTTTTAATAAAAGCATACGTTCTATTGTAAATAATACGTTCTAATATTTTGGAGAATGCAGTAAGAACAGATATTGGTCGGTAATTGGACAATGAATCCTTCTTACCCATTTTGAAAATAGGGGAGACTCTCGCTAATTTTAATTGATCTGGGAAAACCCCATTTTTTAAAGATAAATTAAATATATGGCAAAGAGGTTTAACTAAAAAATAAATTGATTGTTTTATAACTTTTGGGCTAAATTCGTCAAGTCCCTGTGCTTAATTAGTTTTAAAGCCATTAACAATGTCTATAATTTCAGTGTCCGATACTGGAAGCATAAACAATGAATTCAGGGTAGGTTGAGGTAAATATTTATTAAATTCGGGTCGGTTTGTCGGCATTTTATTAGAAAGGGTTGGGCCTAATTCAACAAAAAACTTATTAAACGCATTTGCGATTTCAGTTGAATCTTTCATAGGTTCACCGTTATCATCTATTATTACATCA
>NW_022758203.1:24281-27299 GCF_011630105.1 Anneissia japonica
GGTACAAATTAAGTGACAATAGCCAACGAGTTAAAAGAATAGACAATGTCTACCTAGGAGTGGAGCAAACCGTTGATGTACAAGTTTCCGTTACGGAAAGACGGCCTTTTACCCTCACTATAGGCTAGGGCCATTGTGTCTTTTAGACTTCGTTTTTTTTGCAAGATCCGCTTCGCAAAGATCATCGGTAACAAATAAGTTACTGTTTTTTAGTAATGCCCTTGCCTTCGTAAAGACTTGATGACGTTGGGGCCGGTATATAAACTTGGCAACAATATTCTTTGGCTTATCGTTCGGTGCACAGGGTTTACCTGTCCGGTGGGCATTTTCAATCATAACTTCCGGAATATTTAACTTATTTTGGATCAAATCTTTAATCTTCTCGACAGCATTTTCGTTTCTTTCCTCCGGTAAGCCACCAAAACGCAAATTAAACGATCTTGAATATCTTTCGAAACTTGTTGAGTTGTTTTTGCAGCGACATACAGCTTGATTTTTCGGTTTCCACAGTAGACGATACTTCTTTAAGCTCAGCAGCTAAATTATCCATTTTCGTTTCTATTTCAGAGATGGAATTGCTTGCAAATTCAGTTGATTCTTCCAATTGAGTCTGTTTTCGATTTTGTCCATCCTTCCTAATATGGTATGTTGGTTAGTTAAGACAGTGTCCAGCTGACCACGAATACCAAGCAAGTCCGTTGATAGCTGTTGAATTTCGCGCTTCAGTGCTTCCGTACTAGCGGCGGCGGAAGCTTTAGACGGCGGAAGCGACTCGGGTGATTGTGGGCCTACGTCTGCTGGTGATTTTTGCCCTACGTCTGTTGGCTGCTTTTTTTTACCCATCTCCTGTATTATTTTTTTACTTTAATAATAATCAATTCTAAAGTTCGGAATACACTTACAGTTCGGATCGTATATCGTTGGCTACGATAGTATTTTAGTAACGTTCTGTATATTTATGACGGAGCTAGCTACTGACGTCTGTTCACTCATCCATTCCAGTAATAATCCAGTAATAGTAATAATAATAATAATCTCCTTGCAGTTTGCAAACTGTGCAGAATCTTGCACAGTTTTCAAATTGTGCAAAGAAATCCTTGCACAGTTTGCAAATTGTGCAAGTGATAGCTTGCGCATTTTGCAAATGTCTCAAATTGTGCACGACAGAAATACGGTACTATACTAGCCACAGTGAAAAAAGTGTACTTCAATAAATTGAGTGACGTTTGTCGTTTACGGTTAGTTGGGCCTATGGTAGGCCTAGCTATGCAAAATCAACGTAAGGCATGCAGTGCTGGTTGGTGGTCAATAGCCAAATACCCGCCCCAGCCAGGTAGCCTGCCTAGCCGGAATACAGATCATTTCAGTCGCGCTTTGTTTCTGTCGCGCCTAACTTCGGTCATGCTTCATTTCGGTCCCGGTTTGTTTTCAACAAATATATGGAGCGCCAATGGAGTTGCGAAAACGCTAAATGTAATATAACTAGGCCTAATTATCATTGTAAGTTCATCAATCGGTTTATCATACTTCTTTTATTTATGTTTTGTTGTCTTTCTACTAATGACATAGGCTACTTAAAAGCAAATAAAATGAATACTATTATTACTAAACTCAATTTCAATAAATATTATGGTACTTATAGGTTATTTTCTAGTTGCATTCCTAGTAACATTTTACTCTTTTATCGGACAGTGTTTATTTTCGTTTTGTTATTGATCCTACGCTTCCTACCACAAAACAAATACAGAAAATAAAATGAATACTAAAAATTTGGTATTTCTCTAATAGCACGCTATTGTTTTTTGATATGACATCTTTAAAAATCAAACTTTTTATAATAATAATAATAATAATTAATAATAATAATAATAATAATAGGTGGGTCATTCCGTGTCAAATCAACCAGATTTAAAAAAAGTTCCAGTATGACCCTCTCAGATTTTGATGAAACTCTATAAAAATGATCCACTACAGTATGTGAAAAAATAACAATTAAAAAAAATTACTGTTATAGGTTTTGTAGTTTCTGAGATATTGACTCATCAAAAAAGGGGTGTGGCCCTTCAAGATTCGCAAACACAATTTCCTCCAACTTTGAAAGCTTATAACTCTGGATTGGTAATAGCTATCAAGGTCAAACTTGGTATTCTAACTTATATTCCACCATATTACACAAATATGGCATCAGATTAACCTTTATCCCTTCTTTTTCTAAGTTATCTGCACTCAAAATAGCCACTTTGTTGAACAACGCAATTTTTTTGTGATTTTCAATGTCACCCTGTGTCCATGTGAGTGTATACACCTTCAATTACAGATATATTATCTATGGGTAGTTGTCTCCAGCCACAAGCAAGCATAGGCTGATCAAATGAATTAAAATGGAATGGCATCCATTCAAAGTTGGGACCAGCCCTAAAAAAGCCTATGTTTCCCATTAACGGTTCGTCATGTGCAGTAGCATAGGGCACATTCTCCGGTAATGTGTTCATGTTTGGTCTCAAAAATGTTAAAATATCAACTACTAATAACTCATGACAAACTTTCAAAATTATGAACTTTAATAGTTGCACAACACGAAACAATGCATGGGCGATTCTTAACAATACCCGATTTTTGAGGAAAAGCATTTAAAAAATTGACACTTTTTAGCTGTCTTTAATAAACTAACAGATACGTTACCACAAGTTTATCTCTTTAAAATGGTTGGTTTCAGATATAATCATTGGATATGAATGCAAGTTTGCAGTTAAGAACTGCATTTAGTGATGTGCAGTCACTTTAAGGACGTTTTTGTAATGACATTAATGGTCAAACAAGAAAAAACCCATATTTTCTATTCATAATGACCACTGTCAACAATTTTTGTCTCTGGATTGGAAGAGTCGAATTAACAGCAGTTGCTATATATAACCCAGAAGGTTGTCATTTTGGATTTATTTTCCATACAAACACGCACTCGGACATTATCATCCCGATGAAAAGATAAGAATCAGAAATAATTCTACTGGAATATAC
>NW_022758203.1:31179-50150 GCF_011630105.1 Anneissia japonica
GAGGGATAAATTTTGAGTTTAACTTTTATTTATTATGTAAGCCAAAAATGGGATCGGACTTGTTTGGAATCGTTTGGTTACCGGTAATTAATTAATTAATTACGTTTCTTTTATTTAAATAAGCCTGCTTATTCATATCTGGATATAAAGAAGAGTCCCCCTAGTTATTTTTGTTTTCAATACTAGGTCTATAGTGATAATCTTATATTTCTATTTGCCCTAAAATACCACCAAAATCATGTGGAAAAAAAACTAGAACGTACCCTTTCCCTTTCAAACTTAGGGACAAGAAAATGTAGATCCAGGTCTTCTAATACTGTTTTTATTGATTGAGACATCTTTGTTTTCGTTTTTGTTGTTTTTTGTTTTTGTTTTGTTTTATTTTGTTATAAATTTTATCACTAAGATAATCACATGTCGAATATGCTTTGTTACTTGCGATTTTCCACTAGGCTCATTCCCACAGCCGTTGATTTTTTTCCCACTTGACCCGATGTCAAAGGTCATGAAAGCACCGAATGATAAAAAAGAACCGTATGTAATGATGAAAGGGTCGAAAGGTAAAAGCACCAAATGATAAAAGAGCCGAAGTGCGGCAAAAGCACCGAACGTAATGTAAAAGCACTGAACGTAATGTAAAAGCACCGAACGTAATGTTAAAAGCACCGAACGTAATATAATGTAAAAGCATCGAACGTAGTGTAAAAGCAACGAACGTAATGTTAAAAGGGCAGAATAGCAAATGCACCGACCGGAAGAGAGCCACCAAAGGCAGTAACGGCGTTCCGTAGCCTTCAGTGTGAGCATATATTAATTAATTATTGCGCACGTTTAAAACCGTACCAATCTTTGGGAAAAAGAAAAAAAAAAAGCAGCTGTTTTTAATGGGGGCGCTGTGTCGAAAAATCAAAAGGAGCGAGCGCCTCGTTCAAAATATCAAGTATGAATTCTTCACTTTCTCAAGACAGGGAAGGATTGTTAAAGAAGCTTGAGTATAATTTTGAGAGTATTATTGCTAAAGTACGTATCCATGTGAATACATTCGCATTATATTGTATTTGCAATCAAAATAATATTTAGAAATATAGCCTAGGGGCCTAGGCTAGGGCTAGGCTAGGCTAGATAGGCTAGGCCTAGGCCCTATATATTATATAAAGCCCGGGTCAGGAGTTGTTCAATGTCATTGTTAGGCCTAGGCTAGCTAGCTAGGCCTAAGGCCTTGGGCCTCCACTAGCTAGGCCTAAAAGGCATAGGTCTGGCCCACAGCAAAAATGCTTACCAACTGGGCAATTGAATTGAGAGAGCCTTACTCTTAGTTACTTGCCGCTGCGCCTGCGGCACCGTTTGGCTGGTTTGTGGTGGTATTTTGCCACTTTGTTTGACCAGAAAATAGTACAAATAACGAATAAGTTAATTGAAATACGCCGCAAACCAAACGTAAATAAACACATTTTTAATACGATTTTGCAATTATACAACTTCATTTATTTTTATAAAAATGTAGTACATAAAATTACATTTTTAATACGATTTTGCAATTATACAACTTCATATATTTCTTATAAAAATGTAGTACATAAAAATATCAAAATTCTAATTTTCAATTACACAATTATACATCACGAACGGCAATACGAGCAAATCAACGACTGACAAGACTGTGGGATGAATATGTACAGTAGCTGGTATCCAGGGGGTTCATTCACTGATGACATCGGCAAGCCGACTACTGTACATTCACTGAGAAACACACTACATTCACTGAGAGACGCGCTACATTCACTGAGAGACGCGCTTGGCGTTCCATAGAAATTACCGGCGGCTCAACTTGTCGGCGGCTCAACTGGTCATATCCCCCTCCCCCCCAACATGGTTTTAGGCCTTTATTACTCCCTGGTAATTGCTCTGGAGTTCTAGCTAAGGCTCTAGGCTCAGCCTAGGCCAACTGTAGATTGCAACTAGGCTTAGATAGGCCTAATAAAATGTATTGGATTTATTTTAACTTTTATGTTGGACCATAAAATAACATAAAAACCTAGGCCTAGGGATATTACAAATTACCTGTAAGATGTTAATGGTTTGAGGTTGAGAGTGCTTTTCACTAAATGGTGGAAATGGGGAAGCCTTTCACCTGCACATTCTCCCATCTTCCAAGTTTAGAGGTCTAGGGGTCAGAATGTCTGTAGGTACAGTATAAGTCTTTTAAATGTGCAGATGATACCTCAAAAACCAGCTCAATTTTGCGCGGAAAATAGGTGCGCAGATTTGTAATACTTAACTGCATAATACATTATTTATATATTAAGATCAGGCCAAACCCAATTTTCCGAAAATTCTATCACGGAAATCAGCCCTTATTTTCTTAAAATGGATTTTTTGGCCAAATTTTTGTGCGATTCCCTGTGCAGGCCTTACTTTACAGTCTTGGAGCCTGGTTGCTTCGGTCATGGTGTGAATTTCAATGGTAAACTATTGTTTTATTTTTCAGTATGATCATCCATTCCCAAATGATGATGAAATAGACCTCAATGCATTCCATGTGATAACTGACAATGGTAAGTATATTATAATAAATCATGAACTATATTATTGCAGCAGAATAAAAATGTCATCAGATCGGGGATGGGTGAAGCTGAGAAAATAGATGTAGGCATTTATAAATTTGTGGGAAAAAATAAATCTTTTCTACTTGATTTTATTTTCTAAAATGTAAGTAGCAAAGTGTTTTTTTTTTTACATTAAAATAAATCCAATTTATTGAGTTCAAGTTCTGCTTCACTAGAAAAGAAAAAAAAAAAATGGCCTTTACAGAAATAATAGGGTGGCAGTTAATTCTGTGTCCCTTTAAATTGTATGCTTTAGAATGGTTATTTTTAGATTTTGTTCCTGTCATAAAAAGGTTCTCTGATTGATCTCAAAAGAAATAATAATAATAATAATAAGGTAAGAATTTATATAGCGCCATTTAAAAAACCGAAGTAATTACCAGTGGCGCTTCATGTTATTGTTGGAATAAGTGCGTTTTGAGTGATTTTTTAAATAAAGCAATTGATGTTGATTTTTTAATGTGAAGTGGTAGTGCGTTCCAGTGTGTGGCTGCAGCAAATGAAAATGATCTGTGTCCGAAGGTCTTAGTGTTGGTGCGAGGGACAGAAATTAAATTGAGATCAGATGAACGTAGGGAACGGAAATACTGTACATACTCCAACTATTGAAATACTGTACATACTCCAAGTATCGAAATACTGTACATGTTATCGTGTTGGGATTCAGTATTTCGACATTAATTAATGTCATCATCAGGAATGATTCCTAATGATGACATAATTAATGTCAAAATATTGAGATTTCAGCATGAAGTATGTTACATCAGGAATCATTCCTGATAATGACACACCTGCAATTTTGAAATATTAAATCTCAGAACGATGGCGTGTATTTCAATACTAGGAGTATGTATTATACTTTCTTTTCTTTAACATCTTCCTTATTTTCCTCCTTTTATTTTAAACATTAATTCTTGAATTTCTATAAACATTTCATTGTAGGTAGACTGAGAAATCTACGAGCTGGTACAACATTTGGATGTACGATACTAGCATCAGATGTACAAGGTATGCCAACCCTGAACCTCTACATATTTCAGTGTGTTATTGTTCTTTTTTTATATTTAAAAAAAAATTATGCTTATATTATATTACACCATTTAATTCAAAGATATTCCAACTACTTAACATAAGCTCTGGGACCAACCTCGCAAAGGGTTTGTTTATTTCATATAAAGACTTAAAAACGGAAGTCATGTGTTCACATCTGTTCGCACTTTACAGAATTCATTGCATCTTTTGAAAAATTAAGTGGTTACCCTGATGCTCTGGATCCTTTTAACACTTGATGTTGAGAAATGATATGAATGTAAAGCTACTACATGTCTCTCCAAGTCTATATGCAATTACATCTCATAGCACTGCGAGTTAGGAGCAGTGTCGTATCTAGGGGACCCCCAACCAAGAAAATTACTCGCACCCCCTATTGAGCCCCCAAAATATCACAGTCAAGTAGTTAAAAACCACCTAAAATCACCTTATTTTGCAAATTAGCACTCCTTAACTGATCATCGAGGCCCCCTTCCCCACTTCACTTCAGCACCCCCATTTCAAGTCTTACAGATACACCACTGGTTAGGAGTTATTCTCCTTCCTTTACCCTTTACCCGTGTATTTTTATAGTAAATGTTTTAACTTGATCACTGTTTTTCGTTCAGGTAGTGATAACTTAAGCCGACAGGAGAGTACGGATTCTGCGATTGGAAGCACAAACTATTCTGACAGTGGTGATGAGGTGTGATTAAATAATTATATTTTAAGTTTAGATCTCATTTAAATCTTAAGAAACATAAAGCTATGTACTACTATTATAACTACCGTATCTATTTGAATAAATTCCCCACTTTGAATAAACGCCCCCTCAAAAAGAAGCTCTCTCCAAGGCCCCATATAAAATAAACAACTATCTCAATTTTTTCCCTCGAATAAACGCTCCCCTATTAAGTGACTGCACACAAAACTAATGGAAGCAACATCATTTTTCTAACCTGGTTGGAATCAATAAGTCTTTATGATCATACAGTAACACATTTGACAGTAATAATGTGTTGTAATTTCACATTTTCAGTGAAATTTAAGGGGCATTTATTTGAATATCCATTTTACACCCTAAAAACAAATGTCTCTCTCAAATAAATTCCTCCCTTGAATAAACACCACTAAAAAACCCTTCTTAATAAATAAATAATAATAGAGTGGTTTATTGATTAAATATTAGTCAACATGTTTTGTTTGTTTTATTGGCCTTTGACCTGTATCATGATAGCTTTGCTGCTTTTAGGACACTATTACTAAATAAACAAATGAAATAAAATTATTCTTGTTATTATAGTTTTTTTTTACTTGAAGCCCCATTCCTGGCAAATTTTCAGTTTTTTATATAGATTAAAATATATAATACAAAATTGCTAGTTTAACTGAATTTATACATTCCTACACATGTAAAAAATGTAAAATAAGACTGAAAAGCCTAGCCTTACCTCGATTTAGGTTTTGTTATCAGACATAAAAACGGCCGACATGATATTTTCCGTTGCTAGTATTGACATTTGTGAAATAATGATATTTCATTGGAATTATTTCAAATTTGTTAAATAAGTCTCAGGTATACTCGATCAACCGCAGTGTGCGAGATGCGAAGTACAAAAACTAATCTCATTAGAGAGGGCACACTTTATTGACTGTATAAAGTACACACAAAAGCAAAAGCATTCCAGCAGATGCGATCCTTTGAATTTGCCTAGTATTGAAGAATTTCGTTGAGAAAATGGTAATCTTCCATGAGAAATAGTCTTTATTTCTTTTCTTTTTTTTTTTTTATCTTTTTGCGTAAAACTAAAATTTATACAAATATTTTTCCATGCTTTATGATAATTAGAGTATATGCATGCATTTTTTCTAAAAAAAGCTTTTTTAGTGAAATTTTGCCAGGAATGGGGCTTTAATAACATTGTAAGCTACTATTAAATTATTCTGGCCTCAACTGTATATTCATTGTCTATCTTAGAAGTGTAGATATTTTTATATTTAAAAATTTGTCTTTTAATTGATTGTATTTTTCATACTTTTAGGATACTTCTGAGGGAAGTGACACAGATTCCGATGGCAGTGGACCATCACACCACTCTACACAAAGAAAGAGGTGCTGGAAGAGCAATGGAGTTGAAAGAAAGTATCCGTACACTTATAAAAAATACAAGGGAAATAACTACTATAAAAGGCATTGCACAGAAAAAAGAGAAAAAGTCTCGCTTTCTAGTTATGATCTTGACAAGCGGGTTGGCGAAGTTCCATCAATATTATCAGAGTCGATTAGATTTGTGGAGAAAGTACAATCGTTAATACTTGAAGGTTCAGAGACATCGTCGGAGGATGAATCGTCAGGGATGACTAGTGTGGATGAGGACAGTGATGTTGAAACCTTCAAAAACAGTTCTGTAAAGATACCTTTGACTTCTACCTTATGGAGAGGCAGTGGTTCTTGTGTTAAAGATATCAATAGGCTTGGAGATCCTAAGAGTGTTATGAACATGACATACAACATTGATCATAGTACCAAGGTATTTAGCTCAGTTTCTGAAAAACCAAATTTAATTTCACCAAAGCGCTCTCATTCTGAACCTCAAGATGATGAGTTTGAACAATCAACAATCAATTTGCCAAACAGTGTGACAAAATTTAACGTTGACTGTAAAAAAAGCCATCAAAGTGAAGAAAAGCTGAAGTCTACTCCAAGTAAACCTTCTGTACAACATCCAAATAATGATCAGGATTTAGCATCACTGAATGTGCCAAAAGCTGAAAGGTCAATTGACATCCCTACCACTCCTGTATATACAGGTGTGAGGCTTCAGACCCCAAGAGCTAAGCTGTACTTTAATCCAGTTTTAACTAGCCCAGCATCTCCAGGCTGTACGACTGAAGAGCTCCTCCAATTTTTGAACTCACCACTTGATGTACTTGTACAACAGAATAATGCTAGAGCTGCCTTGGGGAGTTCCTCAAGGAAGCATTTCTTTTTTTCACCTCAAAAAATACAAAAAATAAAATGCAATCAAAGAAGAAAATTACACCCTCATTATGATTCAAGGGAAGAAAAGTCAATGGAAGTAGACACTGCTATTCAAAATAAAACACCAAGTACTCCACCAAGCAGACGCGACTGTTCTTCCATAGACCAGATGGAAAAAGATAACACCTCACACCTTCTGCCTGAAAATCACCTTACCAGCAATCCTAGTTTGCTGGTTTCTCCCTTTGGACACTTGAATTTAAGATCGCCAAATGATATCAAGGGTCAAAGAAATGGGTATGAAAGAAAAGATTACAGACAGACTTTCAATCAAAATTTAATGATCAATAACTATTTTAAAAGAGATAGACTTGAAAAACAATCTGATGATGAAGTTGGCGATAATGATGATGATATTGTCCCACTTGCTGTGTCGGACGATGATGACACTTCTGAGAAACCGTCAGTCTGTGGAATTAACAGCTGTGTATCAACCCATTCGCAGGTGCAACACATGAAAATAAATAAGCAAAGTGTTCTACACATGGCCTCTAAAAATCCGCGAGAACAGAAACAATTCACAAGTAGCAAGCAGCAGTCACATGCATCACAGAAAAGTAACTTCAGGAAACATAACAAAAGAGACAACATAGCTATCAAAGTTGTTGCAAACTCTACCGAAGAAATGAATCAGGCTAGAAAAGACATAAAGGCAGATGCAAATATCCACAAGAATGATGCTTGGTGGATGAGAGATCATTTGAAAGAAAAGAAGTCTAAAACCGAATGTAGAAAACTTAATAATAACACCACACAAGAAATAGATGGAATGGATAAACATGCATGGATTGTTAACAAATACCCAGATGAGTCCAGCATTTACATGGATAACATCAGCAATATAAGTTCCTTGTCTGCTATTCCTCAAAGCAGTCCAGTACGTCGCCTGGCATCAGTTCTTAAAGAATCAACTGCTGATCACACTGTGGTACAAAAACTCTGTTCACCACATAAAAGATTAAAACAGGATAATTGTTGCGTTCAAAAGGAAGTGTCTGCCAACCGTGGCGGGGATACCAGCAACAACAACCCTTCCAATATACGTTCATTTACCTCTCCCACTGTCAAGACATCACCCCCTCCTAATATCCGGACATCCACCCCTAGGAAATCACGACCAAGTTCAGTTTCTAAACGCTATCATTTATCAAGACTGCAAGACACAAGTTCCAATTCAGAAAATGTAGGCAAAGGAATTGGAATACCTGATTCTATGGAAATCCAAAAGAGCTCCAAAGGGAACACCACATGTATTCAAACATCCAGAAAACAGGATGTCAGTAACACTACGACCAGTAAACACAATTTATCTAGTTCCTTCTGTTGTATGGGTAGTGGAATATGTAACAAACCATTCTGCTTTAACTGCTCATTTAGCTGATAGGGTATATATTGTTGTAAAGCTTTATCGACAATTATCTGCCCATATATGGGTGTGCTATGACATCCCCATATATGGGCAAATCACATGCATGAACTGAGCTTAAGATAAGAATTTATATTATATTGTCAAATATCTAAGATTTTAATCTCCTAAATTGTATAAGTTTGTAAATTTAGTATTTTAAATATTTTGATGAAATTTCTGCTAACACATTTTGAATTTTTTGTATGTATTTTAATAATAGATTATTGTGGAATTACAAAATAAAGATTGAAATGTAAAGTAGTTAGTGTTCAAGTTTCAATATTGATAAAGGGGAGGTTTGCATTAAGGCACTAATAGCAAACTGGGAATTGAAATTGTTGAGTCGGAAATTTGAAATCCGGCCAAATCGCTTCCAACAGACTGGAATCGGCAAAGCTGCTATTGGAACTATGTAGATTCTTCATAATTCACTAATGATTTCAGATTGTGTTTGTGAGATGCGTGACTGAGGATAGAATGAAATGTATTGTGTCTGGAGTATCTGAGCACTGGCGTTGGAGGGAATAGCTTTCAGGTTTTCTCATACTCTTCAAAGCTACACTGCCACCTCCCATTGGGCAACCACTTTCAGGAAGAAGTTAGGGAATCCAGACTCCCTCAGCCCAACCATGGCTGGGACTGAGGTTACAAAAGTTTGTTTATGGCACTTTTTGATGGCTGAAAACAGAACTCTCGTACTAAAATTTTGAATCTGCCTTTGATGTTTATAATCTGGAATGTGAAAATTATTCTTAAAATTTTCTCCAAGCCCGATTGGAATGAGGTGAATTTGGACCACTTGTTGGAAAATTTATGGCGCTGTTACTGATTCAAGGTGAATGTCACCAGTGGCGTAGCTAGGGGACACGGCCCCGGGGGGGGGGGAGCTGAAAAGGGAGAAAAAGTAAAAATATAAGCATTTTTTAGAAAAACAACGAAATTGATGTATGTCGTCGGGCATGAATATTTTCCAGTAAATAATAAGAATCTGAATGTAGTCTGTCTCTTATACACATCTAGATGTGTATAAGAGACAGGAGATAGGGTATGCAGTTAAAATCTAAACATTTCACTGTCCAGGCCTAGGCTAGTCCCTAGGCATAGCCAAGCTAAAAAGATCACAACAATAGCCTACCTAGTACTAGTAGGCTAGTCTAACGCAATTAAAACGGTGGTCAGTTTCATAACTTAAGAAATTACTCACCTTTAAAAACCCCTCAATTCAAACTCCAAATATGTCTTCAGCCATATGAAGTAATTTCATTAAACTTAAGCTTTAATTAAGGTATTTTTAGCTCGTAAGCATAAAGCAAAAATAGGCTAGGCCTAGAGAGGTCTTGCCACGGAAACAGCATAAGCAGGCTTGATCGACAATGTAAAGTGCACGTCAAAAGCTAGCTCAACACGGAAGTAAAGTCCAAAAAAAATCGCTCATCCTGCCATATCTCAGAGCCACGATGGGAAAAGCGAGACTATCTGCTTTGGCACTACTTAGTATTGAGCGTGATGAAGCAGACAACATTGCAAACTTTGATCATGTTATTAACTTATTTGCTGATGCGAAAGCACACAAAATTCAGTAGCGAGTTAAAACAATACAAGATAAATTTAGAGAATAAGAATACTAAGCTGTATGCGATAAACAGCCTTACAAATAAGGGTAATGGTGAAGTTGTATACAAAGTTTCGAACATCGTAATGCAGTTTCAATAGTAAGAAACAGGGGTGGCGCCAGGGGGCCCCCGCTTTTCGGAGATAGCTACGCCACTGACTACCACACACTTGAAGTGTGAAAGTACTGTAATGTATCATATTTTTTTGAATGTTCTACTTTTCACCTACTTTATCAGAGTTCAGTGACAAATGCTACCCAAGATATTCAATTTCTTCATTTTCAACCTATTTTCTATTTTATTCAGACAATTTGAATACACTTTATATACTTTTACACTATACAGACAAGTAGTTATGTAAATCAACCAACAATAACTAAATATACATATAAAGATGAAGAAATGTGTAAAATCATAAGGTATTGGTGTTTAATCATGTTATTAAGTTAAATAAAAAATACTTGAATTTACAAACACATAATTTATAAAACAACTACAGTTTTCCCCAATGGTCTGAGGAGAAATTTAAAAAAAAAAATTTCCTCAAAAGTTAAATATACAATAGCAATTCAAATATTATAAAGTTTAATAGATCCAAGGCAGTATAATTTTAAATAAAATTCAAATTACATGATACATAAAGGCGAGTGTTTTTTATACACCTTGTTAAGCGAAACTTGCCGCCCGCCAATAATTATCATTTTTAAATAATTAAATTTTATTTTTGGCCAAGTAATTTTCTTTATTTCTATTACTACGCCCTCGCTGCCTTGATATGTACATTCCTTCCTAATTATATAAATTCAAAATATTTAACCATCCCGTTACTAAACTGTTTACATTATCAAAACAAGGCATAAAAAAATAATCTCGCCAAATTAATCATCGATAATTATAATTATTTAATCTATAAACATGTTACACAGTATAAAGAATGCATAAATAATAGAAATATTGACAATAAGGGCTTTGTAAGTTTAACACTATATTGTTTGATGGGTTTATCAATGTACGAATGTGCGTTCGAGGGCCCTGGAATCCATCTCTGCTGTCAGCATTCGGCGATGCCTCTACTGATTGTTGGTCGCAGTCTGAACAGACTTTCATTAAAAATTTCTTACTTGCACTTCGTCACACTGAGGGGAGGGGGAGCAGTGTGTGACTGGCTTAACACTTAAAGGAACTAATAATATACTAGTAACAAAAAAGGCCATAAAATACATTAAAAAAGACAAAAAATATATGTACTTGAGTAAAATGATATTCCTCAAAAATGAGAGTAGGATGAAGTTAACTGGTGGGATAAATGTGGAAAGCTAAAGCTCTATATTATTTCCACCTTCTAATAATTAGAGGACAGTATTACTGTAGCTCATGTGATTAATCTGGGTAGTAGCCACTGTGAGTAATAAACTATAGAGCTCTTCGGAACTCGGTTTAATTGTATTGTTGCAGAATTCTTGTTTCAGCTTAAATGCAAGTTGCAATAGTGCATAAGATGGACTGATCGACAGACAGAATTTTGTGGCTTAGACAAACACGGGGAGATCCAGAATTTTTCAAACGTGGGGGGATGGGGATCCTCCTCTGGCCAAACACCATTTTTTTAAAACATCTCTCTAGTATACCAAACTACATATCCCCTTGCAACAAAACCTTCCTAGCTGTGAAATAGAATAGGCAAGCAGGGGCGGATCCAGAATTTTTCAAACGGGGGAACACAATTTTCAGAACAGATAAGTGAGAGGGCTATTTCAATACATAACAATGATATGCATTGAAATTTGAACGTGTCTCCACTAAGTCCCCACCCCCCCTAATGGATCCGCATCTGGCAAGAAAGATAGACAAGCCTCAGAAAGCGCAGATGATCAAACTATTGTTTTTTTTTTAAATTTAAATTAGGCCAAAAAAATGTTTGGATCAAGCTCATTTAAAAATTATTGCCAGCCAGTTGGCAACTTTTACAAATTTTACTATAGACCTAGGCATAATACTAGGATATCAAATCAATCAAAGCTTGGAAAGTGGTCTTCTTCCTTCTGGGGCACCAAAGGTCTATAATAAGGGTTTTTATAATAGACAAAAACAGAAAACACAATCAACACTAGAAAATATACAATTGTTGAAAAACCTTCATTTTAACTACTTTATGTCCTTAGTATTTTTAAATTTATTTACTTTTTTAATTACTACATCATTAATTACACAATTTCTTTAAATTAAAAGAGTGCAAACCCAAAAATTATCTAAGTGAATAAATAATAATAATACACCATTCTCCGCATATACTGTAATAAACTTTGTGATTTTTAAATAACATTAAAATACTTATAATTAAATTTCCATACAAGTTTATCATGGTCAATATATATATATATATATAAAATGCATACTGTATATATTACAACTCATTTGTTTGTGTTCACATAGAAACTTTGATACCTAGTTCCAAACAGTGGGGTATTGATGTTAGGGGGATCATAAGGTTAGGTGGAGGCAGAAAGGGGTCAGCTGACAAAAAAAGTAAACTGGCGAATTTTTAATTGCATGAGTGTCTATGTCTCTGTCTATGTGTAATTGTTTTTTCCTCAATGGGAAATCGCAACCTTTTTTGGGGGAGATAATACACCACATATGAGGCATGTCGTGGCGAAATGGTTAAGTTGTCGCACAGTCCAGTATGAGTAAATGAGCTATAAAATATGGGAGCTCAAAAAATTGCCTATAAATCCAAATTTGTTTTTCACTATAGATCAACAGTTTAATGTCTTATCATGTCCAAAAGTATTAGTTCTGGAAGTGGTCAACAAATTGTTTATTTAACGTTATTTTCATAGTTCATACTATTAAACAACGTAAGCACAAATAACTTTGAAAGGCAATTACTCAAAATCTAAGAGTGCTGTACTTTCACTTTCTAATAACTTAGGCTTGAAATGTCAAATGTGAATGAATGACCACTCATTTTAAAGAACACATACTCAGGTATCTGAAAATACCAATAACTTGAATTTCAATTTGTGCTACAACTTAGCCATTTTGCCACAACATGCCTCATATATCAGCATTCATTTATATTTTTACACTTCTTAGGCCATAATGCAGGACTGATTGGATTTTTTGTTATCAATAAAGTACTACACATGTTGATGACCGGTAGGCCAAAAATTAAAAAAAAAATATGTTAACTTGGCCAACACATTACTGTAATGGTGAGAAATCAGTTTTGGTCAATTGATAATTTTCTTTCGTTTAACCAGTGATTTTTGTTGTACTACAGGTTTAGGCCATATGGTTTAGGGGCAGCCATCACTTAGGTGAATGCACTGGTGTATCTAGGAATCTTGAAATAGGAAGTCTGATTGAAGGGGGAGGGGGGGGGAATTGAAGGTTAAGTGGGAGATCAATGATTAAGCGAGGGAGAACTAGCTCCCAAAATATAGTGATATGAGGTAAATTTTTTTGGTAGAGAAACAAGTTTTTTTAGGGGGTGTCCATCCCCCACACACCCCCTAGATAGGCCACAGGTAGAATGGGTAACGTATCAATTTAATTAATCAGATCTTGAAAAAGTCCCTTTTCAAACATCACATAAGTCTTTCAACACCATCTTTGGGTTAATCCCTTTAAAAAAAATGGACACTAGGTTTCAAGATTTTAGGTCTGTCGGGCTTGAGCAAATTTAAAGCTTAGTTTTCCTGGCCTTATACAATTTTTTTTTATTCTTTCATGATTTCTGTCTATAATAGGCCGATCTACTGTAGCTATCGGAGTCACATGACCTAAAATGAGTAAACAATCATGCACGGTGCAGCGATTCTACAGATATAGCTATGGTGACTGTGAGTTGCGTAATGCTGAATAATGTTGGTTAGAATGCCAGTAAACTATTCCAAAACGCTAGAATAAAAATGGGAATTTTTAAAAATTTGGTCCAGTCTCTACACTACAAATCTACATGTGTTGTATTAATACATTGGTCAGTTTATAGATGGGCAATACATTCAATTGTCTCTATGTCATCGTTTGCACGTGGTATACACACGCATAGTTTTTTACACACATAATATTTACATGCATGATATGTATACATATGGTGTCTACCAAGTGTACACACATATTTACAAGTGTTGTATTTACACATGTGGTATTTAAAATATCATGTGACATTTACCCGCACAGTGTATCAACATGCAGTATTTAGACATGTGATATTTACCCACACACTATATAAACACATGGTATTTACATGTGGTACTTACACACATGGTTTTAACACGTGGTATTAACACATATGTTTGGCATTTACACACACGGTACATGGTGTTTACATGTGCATTCATCTCCCTTCTGCATGATATATACCAATGCCAAGCCGAGGTGTTGATCGGATGTTACTGTATCATGTAAACGCATACAACAATATCTTTACTTTATCATTTTAACATGTGTATAAACTATAATGCATTCTCTGTTCGGATCTATTACTTTGTTTCATTTTCAATCGCATAGTTTACAGTTCCACCTGAAAAAATAAAAAAAAACAATACTACAATATTACAAATATTTTAAGAACTAATTATATATTCATAGTGATGATAACATATTTACATAATGGTAGATATTTGCATAATT
The DNA here is from genome assembly GCF_011630105.1 of Anneissia japonica. Taxonomy (NCBI): domain Eukaryota; kingdom Metazoa; phylum Echinodermata; class Crinoidea; order Comatulida; family Comatulidae; genus Anneissia; species Anneissia japonica. Next base: position 45,517 of record NW_022758203.1, read on the forward strand.
GGTAAATATTTGCATAATGAGGCTTAGTCCTTATTAAACATGCACACACTAACAATAATTTACCATGAAAGGTTACATGCAAATGCCTAACATTCATCAAAGATAAGGCACTGAAAAAATGTTGAAATCAGAAGGAATATTTCAGTAATAAATGGGTGAGGGTTGAGAGGAAAGTGTAAGTTGTCTGTTCTCTATTGAACAATAGTTAGGTGCCAGTTACTGTACGTTATAATGTTATTAACCAGTTAGCAACTACACCATTTACGGTTTGGTAAAATACAAGTTTAGGTACCACAAAAGTTCAATATAATACCAGTTTAGGTATATAAACTGTTATAAACCATAATAATTATGCACCATAATAAACTAGGTACCACGTCAGTAAAAAAAAAATACTAAAGTATAAGGTACCACAATTGAATACCACACCAGTTTGGTATCGAGACAGTATGGAGCCGGTGTGGTACCACTACCGCATCAGTTAAATACTACAATGCTGGTTAGATGGCACACCATATGGGTTTAATTCAACAATAACCATTCCAGTTAAGTACCACAACAGTTAACTAACCCACCAGCTAGGTTACCATACCAAGATATGACATCAATAGATACTACCATATACCAAGTATGGTATAACCTACAATAGCTACAATAGGTTCAAAATTAGTTATCTTCATGGCTAGAATTATAAAACTTCTACTATCTACTTCTTAATAGCATATGGTAAGAATAAAATAATTATGCGACAAAAGTTAGATAAACATTTAGGATATTGATGTTATTGTTAGTGGTGATTTTACCTTCTGTAGCACAAGAGATAAATGTTTGATGGGAAATGTAAACTATAACTATAAACATAATGAAATCAATTTAGGAAATATAACATAATATGTTAGTAGTGAAGTATAAAAAAATGAACTATATTATAATAACTGGTGAACACAGACATTTCTTTGCATTTGGCTCTTATGAGTTTGAAAAAAAAAATTAATTTCTGAATTTGTGGACTCGCAACACATTTCATCCCTGCAGCAATTTTAATTCCCCTGTGTGTGCCCATGGTGTTGTCCCCTGAATAGTGATAGGCTGTAGCGTTAAAAAAGATATATTTCCATTGCATAGCAGCAAAGAAAGCGTTTACTTAAGAAGGGTGTATGAAAAAGGGTCTAAGTTGTAACAGAAAATAAAGAATGTTAGGATTTGATTACGTTAAATGTTAAAATAGTAGATGAACATAATTTATATGGACAATACAAACATCACATATCAATGAATACAGAGCCACAAACTACAGCCAATGACACACTATCAGATTTTTGTCTGTCAGACTAGAAAAGTTTGATCAAACATTATTTAATAAGTACAACAATGTCAAACATCCAACACACTTGTAAAGATACATGATTTGTTTGAAATCACAATTCTAAAGCAAGCATGCGCTATCAAAATCTGATGAAATATTGTCTTTTGCAGTCTATCAGACAAAAATCTAATAGTGTATGCCTGGATATATAACATAGAACCCATTTATCTCTGCCCACACATTCAAATTTTATGTTGCAAATGTGTATGATGATATCACAACATGCCCATATAAAGGTATGGTAATGTCACCTCACACCCATATATGGGCATAATGATGTCATACCACACCCAGATATGAGCAAATCATAGCAATTTGTAACATCAAACTTAAACAGAGATTCGGACAGTTCGTGGTGTAATAACTGAGAATATGTTCATGCGAAAAGTAAACAAAACAACAAAAATTTCACAGCCACGTGTGGAAGGAAGTTACAATTTTTGTCAGGATTTGAGATCCAATAACTATTTTGAAATCATATTTTTATTATATATCAGGTAATCTATTGCAATTTTTTTTTAAATCTGAATTTTCTTCATAATATCTAAGTTTATTAAATATATATAATTTAATCTTGATACTTCAATGAGATTGTCAAATCCTGAGAAATTAATTACATAATTATCAAGGCCAGTGGGTGTGGCTAAACTAAAAGTGGGTGGAGCTATAGTATTAGATAACTAGCCACTCAGGAAGAAGGTTATAGCATACTTGGCTGAGCTGCTTCTGTTAAAGGGGCTTTATCGGATTCGGTGATTGTACTGTAGTTGATGCTTTCCTGTATACTTGCATGCAAGTTGTTACCCTTTCCTAAACAAAAGGAAGAAAACTATCATGATAAATATTTAAAAAAAAACAAAAAAAACTACCATACTTATACAATAAACGCCTCACTTTAAATATTGAAAAAACGCCCCGTCTAGAGCCCCATTTAGAATAAACAGTTCCCTCAATAAAAAACACCCAGATGAGGCATCCTCCTAAACACAAATCTAATTAAAAATCAACATCATTCTCAACACATTCTATTAATGTTCAACTGCAGTAAAATTACATTTTTTCTAACCTGGTCGGAATCAATAAGTCTTTATGATCACGCAACAACACATTTTGACAGTAATTATGGGTTGTAGTTCCACATTTACAGTGAAATTAAGGAGAGTTTTTTTTTAGATTTTATATCCATTTTACATGTTTAAAAAATATATGCCTCCCTTGAATAAATGCCCCCCAAAAACCTTTCTCAACAATAAGTACCCCAGGGCGTTTATTCAAATAAATATAGTGTTTATTCTCCTATAAGGAAAGTCTGTTTCATAATCTCTATTAGACTAATTTTATTTTAAAAAAAGCTTTAGATAAGAATAAAAAATACAAATTTATTTTGATATTTGGCAACATAATTTTTCCTAAAAGAATCTAGACAGAAGAAAATACAAATAAAATGTTTATTGATGAATAAAGAATTGCGAGTGTATGAAGTAAACAATAATAGAGGGCGCACTCCTACCACCTAGTCATATAAAGAATGTAATATATAGAGTTTAGTATAAATAAAAATAAATTAATAAATAAATAAATTAAAAAAAAAAAAATTATATATTGTGAGTCAAAGGAGCAAATTTTAATATTTTTTTTATGGCAATAAAGTGTGCTAACAGCCAAAAAAATATTTATTTAAAATCTATTTTTAAGTTATCAAGTAAATATTATCAAGTAAAATATTTTTTGTTTTTGCCTGTTTGTGAAAGATATAAAAAGAAATTCACCCAAAGAATGTTAAGAGCTCTGTCCAGACTATCAAATTTTCTTTGACAAAAAAACTGTTGTATGCCCATATATAGGAGCATATAGAGTCATGAATGTCCTATATATGATCATGATGTACCCAAATATAGTCACGATGTGCCTATATATGGTCATGATGTGCCCATATATAGTCATGATGTGCCTATATATGGTCACGCTGTGATGCCATCATGACCATACTAGGCATGTCATATGTTTATGTCATATAAAATTTGGTAGTCTAGACAAGGCTTAATAAATTGAATTGCTTAATAGACGAATTCAAGAACTTTTTTGAACGTTGCCCTTTTTTGTCGAAGTCATTACTGGGGTGGCATTTCCGAAGTAGGAAGATGTCTAAATACACGAAATATACATAACTTTGATAAATTTTTGGTTTGAAGACTGACAGCATTATTCAGCTGCAAAATAAAAAGCCGGATTTCTCAATGGTACTGTGTTTATAGCTGCATTCACATTTTAAGTGTAGGGAATCCCCAGGAATGGTGTCAACAACAGAGGGTGCCATTCTTCTTGGATTTGTCTATAATAAACCCTGTCCCGATTTTCAAATTTTATTTGACATGTGAAATGCATAAATATGGTCATGATGACATCTCATCATGACTATATATAGTCACATCATGACTATATATGGGCACATCATGACTATATATGGGCACATCATGACTATATATTGGCACATCATGACTACATACTGTATGGGCACATCATGACCATATATAGACACATCATGACTAGAATATATGGGCACATCATGACTATATATGGGCATAAAACAGTTTTTTTTGTCATAGAAAATTTGACAGTGTGGACAGAGCTTCATACTTAAGTCATTAACTCCCAGTCCACTTGAAAATTAGAATGAAACAAATATTCTGAAATTCTAGTACCTCCCTCTCCATGTTTTATGACTGTTAGATTCAATATTAGGTAGTTTTCACCACACAACCTTAACCTTAACGTTAGTACCCAACATCCAACGCGATAGCTCCGCCCCTTTTTGTAAACAAATCGAAATACAAACGCGCAAACCCTAAACGAACGTACATCAAGCACGTAAAATCCTGAAGTTTACGTACTCCGCAGCGCAAGATGAATAAATGATGCCGTCATCTGTTAACGTTAAGGTTGACATCGTGTGGCGAAAACTATCTATTCCTTCATGTTTTGTTATTTTCTATATATTTTAAATATGCCAAATGAAAATTAAAACACATGCAAAAAATTCAAATTAACACAGTAATCCACTAACATTTTTGAATAGTTACATTTCTTTAGAAAAATAGACATTGTGATCCTCCGCATCACAATGAATTGTATTAATAGGTTTTCATCATTTTCTAGCAAATCAATTTTATTATTAAAACAGTTCACCCTCCATTTCGAGACCATCTTTGAAACATGGAAATTTGAAGTGGTCATGATGACATCACATCATGACCATATATAGGCACAT